>NW_008752155.1:159125-178081 GCF_000715545.1 Opisthorchis viverrini | reverse complement strand
GTCGAAAAATATGGCATCCGATATGAGTCCTTCGTCCTTGGCTTGGGTTAAGCTGTCCATAAACACGAGCATGTTTGTTACGCAAGAACGGTTTGGGAGAAATCCGTGTTGAGCTGGAGATATCAGGTTGCTGGAAGTAAGGTGATCTAGGATGGCTCGCTTCAGAATGCGTTCCATCACCTTGCACGGCACGCTAGTGAGGCTTATAGGCCCATAGCTGCCAAGCGATAGTCGGTCACCAGTTTTGTAGATTGGCGGGACAATCGCTTCCTTCCAAGCAGAGGGAAGGGAGGACTCCAGATTGGATCTTTAGGATCTCAAGTCGTCCGCAAAAATATACGCGGACAGGCAAAAATATCTGGAAGGTCATTTACGTATAGCGGAAACACCAGTGCTCCCAAAACGCAGCCTAATGGATATCGGCGCTGGAGAGGAGTAGGTTGAGCCCACTTTCACCCAGAATGATCTGACTGATAGAAACGCCGTGGTTCAGTGTGGGATTTTCCCTTGAATCCAGTAAGACTCGAGTTTGTGGAGCAGCAGAACGTTTGGTACTCAACCAAGTACTTGTGAGAAGTCGAAAAATATGGCATCCGTTATGAATTCCTTGTCCTTGCCTTGAGTTAATCTGTCTGTAAATACCAGCAAGTTCGTCACTTGAGAAAGCATAATGCAGTTGAATCTTTGAAAGGTACGTTGTCTTTGATTGAATAACAAAGACAGACAATCGAGCTCAGAATGCCCCATCTAAGCGTCCAGAGTCCCACTGACGTTAGAAAACTATCCCACTAGAATTTTCTCGCCAGTTGTGTGACCGATTCAGTGGACAATGAAATTTGATGAACTGCGAAAGTGTCATCGTGGATTAGGGTGGTCCTTGGTTTGAACACAAAATGCAACGGAATGCAAAAGTTTTTCGCAGAAAGGTTAATTTCACTCGCAAAGGTCTCGCAGCTAAAAGCATTGTGCAGGCAAATAGCCCCTGTTAGTGCTAATACCTTTTGCTCGAAGTAGTCAGAAGGTGAATAAGACCAACAATAAACAGTTATGTATAGTGGCTAACAGAGACATTGGTACAAATGAATGACACACAAAGAGGAAGAGAGACCTATCGAGTTCTTCGCTTGATAAGTCGCAGTAGGTAAAGCGGAGGTTCGCAGGACGCAGATGAATTAAATTCCGGTCTAGACCGAGCGTGTTGAAATCTGGCCTGTTTCTTGTCGTTTAATCCAAAGCGATATCGGGTCCAGACTTTCCTCGCACAGTGAGTCTTGCGTGGGTTTGAATTGACTCTGGTCAAGGTGCTGTGTGTAGTGACGAGCGTCGGCACCCTGCTGTCGTTGTTCCGCATATAAAAAAGTTTGTTGTGAGAGAAGATGCGCTTGCATTGTTTGTCTTAGGGTAAGATTCCAGTAACCTCGGTTAGTCACGCTGCAGATGGTAATGACATAATCAAAACAGGAGTGAAACAGTGGGTGCGCATGCGTTAAGCAAATTACGTGAGTGGCTGTAGGTAAACATTGATCAGGCAGTAACCAAACCATGAAAGCGGTTGAAGACAAACGTTGACGTGATGGTAACCAACACTCCAGACTCCTCGAGTTGTGGTTGCCCTCTTCATCAATGATTGCCTACTCTTGAGTCACTTAAGCTAACCTCAGTGGCCGCTGCTTTTCACAGTTGAATTTTTTTCGGAAAATCGATCGTCCGTGTTGCATTGTAGGTACGCCTGGACCAGCTTGCCATACCGCGCTATCAGAAAGCAGGAAACCAGGAACATGGCTGCATTGACAGGCCAAATATGCAGAGCTGGTGTGCAAACAAATAGGATGGCTAAATGCCAAGATACGTTCACTCGTTATGTTCCTTCTTGTCTATGTTCCTGTCGTGAGCCCTTTCACATCCACTGCGCTAGCGGTTGGCAGCTAGGCCGTATTCACCAAAGTCCGCCTCCGCATGGGCTGTCCGGGGCACGTGGTAACCAATGGTGGCCTTGTAGATTTATCGTTCTCTGAACTCGCACTTTTCAAGCTTGTGCGCCTCCTGACAGTCTGAAAGTTACCTCTGCTCGTGCACAGGCGGTTTCTGTTCGGCTATTTCTTGATGGAATTAATTCATTGTCGTGAATCACCACAACAGGAGTTTATAAGAATGTTAAAGTAGAAGGTTGGTGTGACATGGAGGGAAAAATTGAACGTCGCAGTAAGTGTGAAAAAGGCTATATGTGTATGTAAGGCGCCCAACGAAGTAACGGAAGCAAAAGAAGAGGCTCGTAGAAAGCGCACCCTTATGGCACGTGGATAAACCGACTCTTCACTGCGTTGAGGGTAATGTGGCTGGACAAATAATAATAACATAATAAGTTTTATTCTCCATTTTCGGGTGGTATGCCGTCAGACATGGCCATACGTTTACTTGCGAATAGTGGAGAGGGCGCAAAAAAGGACAAAATCATAAACNGTGGGAAATATCTGATGAAATAATGATAATGAGTTGATTTCCCAACTTGTAGGGATCATGCCGACTGAGGCTTGATCGGGTCGGTACAGCCCAAACGCAGCAGACAACAAGATAACGGGAAGGAAGGTACAACCAACAAGTCATACTACTACATGAAAAGTCATCGCAGTTGCACAAAGCGATAAAATCCTGGATAATGTGCATGAGGTCCGACTAGTTCAAATATGAAGCTTGCTGACATGAACCAAAAGTGGGAACTACTGCTAGCCATGAGTGACCTTGGGCGGTTGAGTGAATGACCAAAGTCACAGTAAGCAAAGACGGAGGTGGATATGGAACAATTCGAGGTAGAAGCAAATGGCATATTTTGTCCCGAAAATATGGTTAACTAAATAGACTCACTAGTGCCACTGTTGTAGGGAACTCAGTGCAAGGGATAGGTTCGGCGAGGAGATGGCGCCAATGCATAGGGTCAAGCGAACACCGCATACGAAATTGAACCTGTGAAAGGGGCAATCCCAAATTGCAACAGAAAACTATATTGGTCGTACCCGAATGAAAGTTCCATTGGGTTAGAGTGTACTCGTCCCAGAGACGGTTAGAGCCAGGTAGAAACTTTGCCCTCAGTCGCAATTACAGGCTCGAGTGCGCAAGGGGCTGCGGTCGCGATTTTGAAAAAAGTTTTTGCAGGAGTGCCACCAGACTAGGTATGGCAGTGCCATGCCATCGTTGCACTGACATGCTTCGGTTTTTGGGTGGTATGGGGCAAGATTCATAGGTAATAAATGATATGCATTCATCCATGGCGGGAAAATGTTATACATGTTGCCCGTTCGGGAAATGAGGGCACACCAAGGCGGGGAAATGTGCTGAGACCGATCAGGTGCCGATCTTCTTGTATTTTGAAAGGCAATAAGGCTATTCACGGACCGGGGACGGTTTGTGACGAACCGAAATTCCCAGCCCCTCCCAATAAGACTGTCCAGCGCGACGCTAAGCCATCTGGGAAAACTTATTGTTGAATCCACTCACGCATCAGCGGTGGTCAATTGCTGCTCCTTCTATCGGTGAATACTCATGAGTGACGTGAATAATGGCTGCCATTATAACGCCGTTTCGCTTCCCTCCACCTGTTCCGCGGGTTCTTGCTCTTGCTCCGTGATTGCATACCATCTAGCGATGAATGTCAAGCTTTTGTCCACTGTTCGTCTACGCTTGCATTATCGTGACAGCTCCACCTATTTTTGAGCATTTACATTGAAGAAATATTAGTCAACCGTGCGGTCTAAAGTTAACCTCGCGGGCGACAAACGAGCGTGACGTCAACCATACTAACTCGACCTCTCCAAGAGCTCCAACATTAATTGACATTGTATTGCACCCTACCGACAGCACTTGTTGGACATTTGTTGGTAACTGGCTCGAACCTTCACTGCACTTTTACACGTATGAGGTGCTGCTTCTTCACGATGTCAGATAAACACAAGTTTAGTTATTTTGTGCCAGCTTCAGTCTATGCCCGTTTCCCAAATATTTTCCTTTTCCCTTTGAATCACAACTACAGACTGCCGGTTTCCTCATATACTGCTGAGTTTCGCTCTTTGATTCCCCTTGTACATTCGTATAAAGGGTCGGTACTTAATCATCACCACCTCCAGAAAGCCCCTAAGAAAACCGCCTCAGTGCCCTTTTTCAGCTCCTTAAGATTGCGCAGTTCTTTATGACACCTGCCACCTAATTCGTGGTGCTTATCAACCCATTTGTTCATGGAAACAGCTGTCGCTGCAGCCCCCATCCGTCTGTTCCCACTGCCTACTAAATGCGGACGGCAAATAATCCGATACCATCAATAATCCTGTAGGATTCTTAGTCTCACAGATGTTAAACCAAATAAGGTGCAGTCAGCTCCGTGTTCCGTCTCATTAGCATAAGTGCGTTCAAGGAAAAGATGTGAGTTAGCCTAAATATGGACTAGTCTATAGAAAACCATGCCGGGCTTTGCGAAGCACTTTTCGTGATTTTACCAGACGCTGATGCAGCCAGTTAAAATTATTTTTTTATAATTTTACAGGAGGTGGAGATGTGTTTGTTAGGTCGATAACCATCGATTCCATACATCCTTGTGACTGCACTTCCGTCGGATGATCGCCCGTCTCCTCGGTGATTACCAGAAAACGTCGATGAAATGAGATGAGCCGCGACCGAGCCATGATGAAGGTGCGTTCATCAACAACGGAGAGTAGTACTCGTAGATGCGTGCCACGGGGTCCGCAAAGTTATGGGTACCAAGAGATATCCGCTGTATCGGTGCGGTTTCCATACGCGCCGTTTGGTGGTGAAGTCGGACGAAATGAGTAGCAAAGGTTGGATTCTGCTAGGAAATATAAGCATCACTTCGGAAAGTTGTCCGTCTTGGTTAGAAATAGCCTATATTGTTTGCCAAAACTCGCCGTCAACGAGGAAGTCATTTGCGTGTGTTTTAGTTCACTGGCACAAAGGCAACTGCTTTAACCCAAGCGCTCATCTCGATATACACCGATGAAGTTGAGATAATTACATGGTAAGGATAGTGTGAAGGGGCCACCAGTAGTGATCTAGGTAAAACATATAATAATAATAATGTTTATTCCCAACTTGTGGATGGCATGCCGTCTGGCATGACCACGGTTTCACAGTTAGAATGGAGCATGACAGGGATTTGTGGGGGTGCGGATTGCACAAGAAGACGACAATGTCATAAACAGTGGGGAGTATCCGTTGACATAGTAATTATAGTTTTCTTTCCCAACTTGATGGGAACAATGGGCGTACAATGAGGTACGACTAGTTCAAAGACATCCAGGTGACGAACTAAAACAGAAAACCAATGCTGGCCATGAGTGACCTTGAGTGGTTAGGTAAATGGCCGGGGTCACAACGAACAAAAGTGGAGATGGAGATGGGATAATTCAAGTTGAGGGCACATGGCGAGTTTTGTCTCAAAAATGGTGGTTTAATCTTAAAGTAATTAGATTCACTGGTTGCACTGCTGTAGGAAGTCAGGTGCAGGGAGCAGGTTGGATGGGGGCAAGTTGCTAGCGCATAGGGCGACCGAAACTCCTATACGGACTTGAACTTGTGCAGGAGGCAAGCCGAAAGTGCAGCAGAAAAGCCAGGCTAGCCAAATCTGAGCGAAAAATTATCGAGTACGGAGGAGCCTATCCCAGAGACGAGGCCGGATGAAAACTGCTCAAAGTTGTGGCTGCAGGCTTGGGTGGGCGAGGGGTCAAGGTCGAGATTCTGGAGAAAATAGTTGCGGGAGTGCCATCTCACTGGGTATGATAGTGCCATGTCATCATCACACTGACATGCTTCTGTTTATGGACAGCCCAGGTGTACTCAAGGAGACGGTCTGCAGATACAGAGGGCGTCTCGAGAGCCCATTCTCAGTGATACTACCGCATGGTTTGCAAATTGAAGCGCAAATTGAAGCGCGCTCATAAGAAGGTTTTGCACCAGTAAGTAGTCCTTACACCGGTCCGGCCTCATGGGCCTATTTCACCCCTACGATATTCCCTGTCAAACAGACGCTCAGCATCTCTCAATCTTTCGCCCTGGTGTTAGCGCCGGCAGACCTCAGGATCCCCTCAAATTGTTTCTTTCCGCCGTTATTGTACAGTCCTGTGAAAACACCAACTC
This sequence comes from Opisthorchis viverrini, assembly GCF_000715545.1. NCBI lineage: Eukaryota > Metazoa > Platyhelminthes > Trematoda > Opisthorchiida > Opisthorchiidae > Opisthorchis > Opisthorchis viverrini. The sequence continues at coordinate 171,943 of NW_008752155.1, read as the reverse complement.
CGATCGTGTGGAAAACAGACCCGGTCGGAGAAGGTTCGTCCCTGTTCACTTTGTATTATCTTCAATGTCCATTTCGATGTTCTTTTTGATCATCCACTTTACTCTGAGTTCACTCCGATCATTCACACCCAATAAAAATCCTTCAGTGCATCTGAGCCGTAGGTAACACAGCAAAACTCAAGAAGATTCCTTCAAGTTAAACCTTTCACAAATGCCACTGTTTTTACGTGCCCCCCCACAAACACAAAAAGCGTGGCTCCATTCCATTGGCGTTCTAAGATGCCCGTCCGAACCAATCGTCTACCAAGGCACATCGTTCGTCAGTTATTTGTAAGCCTAACACAGACATGCTCTACCACCGTTTTTATCCAGAGGTTGGCCTATCGTCATCAAATGCCTCCAAGGCATTCACCTATTTGCCGTCCCCTTGACGCTCATTAGCTCCACATGTGCCAACATACCCGATCCGGCATTAGCCCAATACCGCCTCAAAATCTTGTCTTTTTTATCCTGCATTTTTCCGCTTTTTTCCAGAAAAAACTAACAAGCCGGTTCATCAGGTGCGATTCTTTTGAAACGAGTGGTTGTCCTTCACGACTCTCAAACGAATGGGCCGGAGAAAGGGCCCCAAATCACCATTGCACTAGCGTAATGTTTTTTCGTTAAATCATGACCAACACCAGACTCCAGAGAACAACCCTGGCGTTAAAGAGTTTGTGACACTATTTCCCCCAGAGACGAATAAGAGCGCATACACTCATGTCTATCGATCAGAGGCCTCATCTCCAAAGTTCATATTTCTCATGGCGATCCAAGTTGTCGAATGCTCGTCGCGGCGACGTGGCTTTCTCTTCCTCTTACAAAAGCTGATGAACTTAACCTTTTAGCTTTATGACTTGTACGCAATTTTTTACTGTTTGCGCTATCTGCGCAATTTTCTTCTGCTCCTCCTATCAAATAGATGGCGTAAAAGCGCTCGGTTTGAAGTAGCGCTGCCATATAGCATGTTGACAAATTCAAAGTATTTGCCATTCTATGAACTCCAAGCATACCGTAATCGTACTCAATTCCTCAAGTTAAACCGTATATTAATTTCACTTTGGCAATAATCCGTCAGTGTTGGCATCAACTAAAAAGTAATCAGGTATCCTATTTTACGCAAACGAGAGAGACACAAACGTTGACCTCTTGCCTGTGTTTCAGTAATAAATCATATGTGGCATAGCGTCTACTCGCTACTTCTAGTCAACAAAAATCCATGTTTCATTACTTTGGTCAATACCAACCAGTGACTTTTCCTGAGTAACAGGAGTAGCCTTCAAATGTGGGCCGCCATGAAGCAATGCTGCCAGATTCTAGAAGAATGTGTCACTAAAGGCGCAGTGCAATGTGATCTGGACATCAGAAGCCAAAACCTCCTCAGACGACCAAGGAATTTCACACCAGAATCGAAGAAAATCAGAGGAAAATAAACAGGCTGCCGAAAAACGCAGACGAATGCACAGCGTTAATGAAAGACTTCTCAATCGGTGATCATGCACGGGACATGCGAGGACTACGGCATTCGTAGCACAGATAGATGGCCGAGACGGTAGAAATAGTCAAGCATCCCAGTGTTAACAGGATCAAGGGCGTGGAACTGGCAAGCGCGTGGAGAACTGTCTCGGATCAGTCGGGCTGACACGGTCCTCGAAAAAATAGTCATTATCTGGATCCCGCTTAATCTCACCACTTAACCTCAAGGCTAAATTGTCTGCGCGCTGACAGCACAACGGAGATCAACGAAAACCACCACCAAACCCGCGGTGAATCATCAGTTGATGCATACTGCGGTGAAAGATAAGGAAACAAACCCGATCAGAATAAATTTGAAAATCCTAAATCCGTCAATGAAAGTTTTCGACAGCCGCAGGTACCGACAAGAGCCACTGATCGATACTCAAATCTGATCAAATGCGCCAATATGGAGAGGTCTTACAAGTTGGTTCTCCGTCTGCCCTAAAATCTGGCCAAATTGGTAACCTCGTTAATTAGCCTGATGAAATTTTTGTGCTAAAGGCGAGACGCTACCCAAAAAGCCACGAATTGTTTAACAAACCCGTCTAAAACAATGACTTCTAAATTAGACCCGGAATTTTTCAAACGGTTGAAAACCCCAACTTCATTGTTCGGTCACCTGGGGGACGACAAACGCGTTTCTTGAACCTAAGTCACGTTCTTGTTGCATTCACCATGTTGACACGCCATCCAGGATGTAGTCTGTGAAGCAATCGAACAGCCATTTAGTCCTCTCAAATCCTCCATTAATTTTCCACCGTTCTATTTTAACTAGAGTAGTCCAAGGGCCTCTTTCTCATGCCTTCTATTGCACACTTCTCATTTTGCACCTCCTGGGTTAGAGACATAAGTTTAAAATTGTATACACAAAGAAAGCTATTGAGCTTTTATTGGGGAATCAGCCAGAACTCTTCGCTCTGACCATCACGTCCAACAGTGCACCCATTATCACTCGAAAGTCTGAGCTACTACATGGATCTCATCCCATTCTTCCCTCTTTTCAAGGTTCGACCTCCGGCAGGAAATTAAAAAAGTACTGCTGACTTCTGTTTGTTGCTGGTGTTGGGCTCATCTCGGTTGAGTTATGCATCTGGCAATGCCATAAACCACAGGTGAATAAACTGGCCTGTCATCCGTGATAAAAAAACAATAAGAGCGTTCACTTGGGATAGCCCAAAGATACTCTGCAAGTGCCCATGGCCTACATCGGCGAGCATGGCTATATCTGCCTTCGTCACAACAGATGCTACACCGCACCAGAGCCCATTTCGTCATCCAAACAGAGAATACATCTACTCACCGCTCCCAGTGATAGACACTTACTAGTGGTAGATACTTGCTATGCACCATCTACAGATTAGAGCTGATAGCAGTGCTTCGGGGACTAGTGACTATTTCTCTTGCACACACTTTCTCTCCTGGTATAACACACCTCATGTAATAAACACCATATCAGCCAGCTATTTTAGAAGTCCACTCCCTCCAGCCTTCATGCATCTGATTCCCATTCCACTCCTCTACGCGCTTTTATCGGCTTTTGCTAGACCGCTTGCAATGTAAAATCGCATGCTAGCAAACTCAGCCCTTGAGCGCTAGCCTCCTAAGTACAAATTTATCTATTTCCTAATCCATAAAATCACTTGCCATCACCCCAATTGCAGCAGGCAGCAAATTTTATTCCACTATGTTTATTAATGCATATTATCCCAGTTTTATATCCCCACAAATTCACCATGTTTTGCGAATCTCCTCCCATCCCATCAACTTCCCAAGCTTTGAACTTCGGAAGTACCCGTTTTGGACGACCTGGCCTATGATCTACAACTCCGGGGTCGCCAAGCGGACCACAAAATACAAACAATCCCTTATTGGCCTCGTTCCACCTTGTCCCCCCGACCAGGCAGAAATGAATACCGCTGTCCAATGAATTACACACCCAGCCGAGTGATCTCAAATGCGACGCCCATCACGGGTCTGTCCAAAAACTGAAGAATGTCAGGCCAATGATGGCACGGCACCCCCATACTCAGTTTGATAGCACACCCGCAACTGCTCTATTCCTCCTCCCAAACGAGCCCACTCGTCTATTCGATCCATTGACCCCAACCGTCACCACGACATTCATTCCAACCTGTTGGACTTCTCGTTCGAATCCAACCGCCTTTGTGTCCTCATCCAACCTAACCCCAGCATTTAACTTCCCTACAACAGTGCAACCAGTTGGTCTGCTTGTTCTCAGATTGCACCATATTTTGAGACTAAACTTGCCATGTTCTCCCAATTCGAATTATCGCCTCTCCACCTCCACTTTATCTCGTTGTGACTCCGGCTATTTACCCGACCGCCCAAGGTCACTCATGGTTTTCTAGTTTTAGTTCATGTCAACCGACTGAGTCTTTTAATTAGTCGGACCTCATGCCCATTGTTTCTTACAGGTTGCGAAAGAAACCTGTTATCATTATTTCATCGAATACTCCTCACTGTTCATAACGTCGTCCCCATTTCGCGGAATCCCCACCAGCCGCAAATCCCCCAGTCACATGCCCCATTCTGACTGTAAATGCATGATCATGCCCGAAGGTATGCCACCCACAAGTTGGGAAATAAACATTATTATTATCACTATTATTAAAACGCCACCTAGGGTCAAGTTTCGTCTAACTTGTAACCCAATTTACATCCACGTGAACGCACAACCGAACCGAAATTACTTGAGATCCTACTTCGTTATTGTTCTGCCTACGTGCATCTCTCTGGTTAACTCATAATCCCGCTGCCCACAGAATATCACATATCTGGTCCGATTTCATCACCCATCCGTTACGGGGCTATCCAGAAACCAAAATGCCATACCCAATCTGATCGCACACCGCAACTGCGCTGAACCCACACTGAACGACCCAACCTCGTTCCCTCAAAACCCCGGCAGCGCGCATAAATAAACCGCTTACCTGGGCAAAGCCGCATTTAGGATTATCTCTTTCAAATCCACTCAACGTTTCCACCGGATCTAGCGATTTCAGTAGAATTTCAGTTCATCCTTCCCGTAATATTGGGCAAGACCTCTGTTTTGCCTCACCCGTTTTGTTGTTGCATTGGTTCAGATAATCTCCATGTATTTGTGAAAGTGAAAGCTGAAATAACTGCTGCTTTACTCTGACTGTGATGGTATGACCACGCCCGAAGTTATGCAACCAGCCACCTCAGAATAAATATTGTTATTGGTCTCTGCAGATCACTGGCAACCCTAGCCGTTACTCCCTCCAGTAACTTACTGGTAATCGGCTGCTATTTACTTTTGTGCTCTGACTATGTGTGTAGCGTGATTTACGCCATCTTTTCCTTGCCACTCGTTTCTCCTGTTTTGCTTGTACTTAAGGTCCACTTATTCCTATCCGTCTTTGGTTGGAACATCGTGTCAGCTCTATCTATTTTTGAGCGCCCGCCTTGAAAGGGGAAAGTGACGGATCGGGGATCGAAATCAGAACTCCTAGGGTGGTCAGCGAGTGCGTCGCCCGCTACACCAACTCGATGCCTCAGGTGACCCCATTCTTGTGTAACCTATATACCGCATTTACCAGATCACTTTTGTTGGGATTTGTTTTAAACGGGCCTGAGCGCGCAATCCGATCCGTCACCTGACATGACCTACCGCACCCCGTCGACAGCCGAGTTCAGCTTTTACCATCCGAACGTAATCATTGTTTTCTGCGCCATTATCTTACTACACGGTTCGTTCACACTGAATGACCATATCTACTTCTGTACTTAGTTGATATCGTTTCCAGTAGGCCATTCTACCTCGGTGGCCGTTTCCATGCTCATGCCGACTGCGTTATCATTGATCGCACTCAACTCACAATGTTTATCAACTCGTTTGTCCCCTGCTCTCGTCTGTCTGTTTCTACTGAGTATTTGAGAACGGCGCATTTCATAGCAACCACAATCGTCCTAACCCCGGTGCCTTTCAGTGCCTCCTCACATAAAGACAACCCACCAGCCCCCATCTCCCATTCCCCCAAACATTTATCACAGATGTGGCGGCATTGGCTGATTTAGTCACTTATGACTCGGAGTGGCAACTTGTTTTCCCGATTTCTGATGTACCGGACGCTCCACCCCTATAAAAGACTCGGAACTTTACCACAACCTCTGTCATGTTGGTCCTTCTCATAAATTTTTTGCTAATTCCAAGGAACCCGTTACGCCGCGAAATAGTGGTTTCATCCTAGCAAATTTGATAGTAAAACATCTACGGATGGACGTTAAAACAAAGCACTATACTGCAGCACTGAAAGCATCTGTGATCCACGAATTCGTGACAAGCATAATTTGTCTCGGTCACACAAGGGCCCCTTCTTTCCGTTCTGCTTCTTAACTAGGCCCACTCATCCGGTGGTTAAATTCAAATGAGTCATTCGTCCGATCTTCGCTGCTTTAAGAACCGCGGTTCAGTCGGTTTATTTTATCCTCTGGCTTCAGCAGTCATCGTACTCGGGTGTCTTGCACATTGGCTAGCAGTTTTCCCTAACATCAAAGGTTAGTTTTGATGAGCTGGAACCAGTTTAATCTCTTAAACACCGTGAAACTCTGATCTTTGCCCTAACATCGTTTTCAGATTTCTAACTTGAGAGTCAAACGTCGACCTTACATAGATAGCAAGCCTCCTGTCTTTTACTCGATAGCAAGAATAAGGAACGCAGCGGACCTAGCATACAAGAGGACACTGGCATTGAAACACGACAGCATTTGCAAACCCCAGCCAGATTTCGATGGGAGCAAAGGGATGGGGTGTGGCATCGCATTTCCAAATACTTAAGAGGCGTTCACACATTAAGTGTGCTTCCGCTTTGCTGCATGGGCTAATATATAGGGGACTACCGATCTCTCCAAATTTGGGTGGCGATGCTCGCCAGAAGCGACGATAGTTTCGGTAGGTTCAATCGTCCCGCGCGTAAGCAGGAAGGAGGCTCGTAGGCGATGACCGGTGTTTGGCATTCTTGGTACGAGTCAGACGGCTCGGTTTTATCGACCAAAAAGTCAAAGCTGCCAACGATGGATGAATATGGCGCCGACGTTTAGGCTTGCTTATTAGGTTTTCATAGTTGTAAATTTTCACTTAGATTTTGGCGAGTTGCTTGGTCTCAGTAACGTTTGGGACCACCTAAACGTCTCGAGTGACATGGCGATGATCTTGGATTTTGACTAGGGTTGTAGACTGCAAGAGAACTATTTGGGTAAGCTGTGCACTTTCAGAGGTGGAGATTTGGTGCTCGTTTGTCCAATTTGCCTTCCAAAACGGGTAACTGAATGGCTGGATGGTTTCCGTGTTTGGGAGGGTCGGCGAAACCCCCAAACGGTATCTTTAAGAGACGTGTAATACCGCAGCAATCAGGAAGGCGAAACAAAGTTGGAGCTGTGTTTCTATACAGTACTCGATATTGGATACTCATCACACCAAATGGTCCACTTGGACTAAAAAAGTAGAAATTAAAGGCGGAAACATTCCCCAATGTGAGACAGCCACATCTGCATGAGGTCAGCCACAAATGATTGGCTGTTCTCAAGGTCAAATGACTGAATTGCTAACGACGAACAAATGCCAGTTCATGCAGGGTTTCAAACAGGGAGAGAAGAAAAGTGAGGAATTCCAAATAGCAAAGTGATGGACGAAAGATTATGTATTGGGGAGTATCCTTCTCAGGCTCTGCTTTTATCTTTCAAGTGATGTGCTCTTAGGAGCCTGATGAAGATCACTATAATGCAAACTTATATTCGGACATGGTCCGAGATGGTATGCCTTCCGGATTATGTAGTGAACATGGATAAAGTAGCGCGCTGATGAAACTGGGAAGCCTTTCTTCTTGGAATAGCGTTCGCGTTCAGAGGAAGACCACTAATAATAGGCGAGACTTCAGCGTGAAGGACAGCGTGCATTTTGGTTACAAGGTGACTTCTGTGAATATCTCGTCAATGAAGGGGAGGCTTAGAAAAATTGGCCGTTATCGTTCACAGAATCTTGCAGAATACATTCTGCATCGATTCCATCTACCCGGAAGGACAACTTGTGGGAGGAAAGCATCGAATCCTGACTGAGTTAATTTGGTTCATTGCAAGCCAAATGAGATCTGTGAGTCCTAGTTGGTGCGAGTAATCCAGCGATTGGTATGGGAGTGAAAGGCAGGAGTGGAAAGCTCCGCCTTTGGAGGGGTGATGAGGGGTGCAACGCAAGCCCTTTAAGAGAGACGGTCCTTATGATGGCCTAAGCATAAGCCAAAAGAGACCGAAGAATACGATTGGCAGTGACGGTATGGCCACTGGAGTTGTAGGTAGAGTATATCTGGTACAAGGTTGCATATAACCAAAAGTTGGTTACTTAAAAAGTGAAATTGTCGGCTGTTGTGAAGAGGTCGTTTACGTGTGATTCGGACCACGAAGATGGTAATGGGCTCGGGAGAGCTGAACGGCTGTAGCGTTAAAAGTCTGGGAGAACTCATGGATACATGGTCTCAATCGTTCTTGATCAACTGGGTGGCCGAACCTACTTCAATATATGGATCCATAGGAAGGAATGGAGCTAATGAATTTCGCCGTCACAGCAGGCTCAGTCTGGGGAATAACGTAATCCATGGGCCTTTGCGTTGATGTCAGCTTAAGTAAAGTCGCGTCTTTGATATTTTCATAACGTCGCCGTGTTCGTCGCAGCTTGACGGGTGTGGTGAGATGTCGGCATCTTTGTCACTCAGAGCCTGGGGTAGATGGTGTTACATCTGACTGCTTTCTTGGTCAAAAATCCGGTGCCTGAGGGAAAACTCACAGACGAGGAACACAACAGCTTCATTGCAACAAACAATGCCTGTGAGTGCAAACGTTGCAATGGCCGCTAAAGGGCACTTTTTGACATTGATCCAAGCTGTTTGATAGGCGTGCAGTGAACACTCATAAACATCGATTGTTCTTCTATGGAATACCCGAACGCTGGTCATATTCGGTTGTGCTTCTATGGCGCGCCTGTACACTCATTGTCCTTTGATCAATGAACTGAAAGATTAACTGACCTATTTGCCTGCAGGCTTACCCTCCCGCTTTTGATCGTTCAACATAAGATGCCATGGGGGGCCAGTTGACCATGTCCCAGCAGTCCTCTGGCGCGACCGGTACAGCGTCTCGGTTGCAGCAATGGATCCGTCTAGGGCGGTACTTTTGAAGGGTGGCTACCGGGCTGATCTTAGGAGAGCGAAGGTTTCAAGCAGCGGGTTTATGTAAGTTAATTATTTTTCCTCTCTTGGGATCTGGCAATCAATGACCCGCAGCTGATTGACGTCGCTTCCATATCAAAGATCCAACCAGGAAGCTTTAAATCATCCGACTGTTTCTTTTGAGGACGAGTCCAACAGTTCATCTTCCGTGCTCGACGCGATGGTCATCCACAGGCATGCGCTTTCCAGGCCGGAATGTTTTCTTTCCTCCTGTCAGTGTTCACGTACATAAGCTTTTGATTGGCAGTGTTGAGACATGCAAGCGATTGATGCATGCTATGCCCGGGAGATGGAGCACATAAGCAGCAAGATGGAAAATAAGTCAATCACGTCGACCTTCTATCTCCGTCTCAAAATCGGTTCATCAGGCAATTAAAGCTTACAACATGAAGGATTCTTGACAAAACTCGTAATTGGTCTGAATTTCGGTGATCCGATCTGTCTTCAGATACGCTGGGAAGCAGTCTTAATATCTAAAGCCGTGCCAAGCTGCAATCGCATTGAGCTTCCGTTTGCTCTGATTGTATCGTACTTGCGACGAGCATCGAACTGGCTGCCAAATGTGGTAACTTTTGCGTTAGGGCGTGTTTCTGACTGGCTCCATTTGCTTCGTGACTTCCGGGTTTGACTTCGTCTTCGACTAGACTTTGGCTTCCGGCACTGGCTTCCCTTACGCCCACGTGGACTGTCCACTGAAAGTTTGTGCTTTTTATAGGGTCGCAATCGCGCGAAGTGCTATTCATCGCATTGCCAGCATGCTAATGATGGCTTTGTTTCTTTCGAATTCGCCACCACATGATGCTGCTTCGATGATGTCTTGACAATACTGGAAGCAGGGCTGGATAAAGCTCTCTTCAACATGGCCAATTTGCGTATAATATTCAAAAGGCGTTGACCGCAAAGTTATCTCGGGAGTTTGCTCAAACTTGTTCAGTAGTCTCGTTTTCATTACTCTATGAATGCGACTGAAGATCAATTTAGTGAATAGAACGGTTGAGCTGGTCTTCGGCAATGGTTAGTAACATGAATTGTTAGCATTCAAGTTTGGCCCGGCATAAGTGGCATAGTCTTCGGATTCCTTTTCTGCAAGTTTCATACTTTATTAGCGGACATTTGACAAAGACGAACGCTCACTGTAAATGATTGAGAGTTACTGAACAGTTTTATCAAAACTGAGATGTCGCCTGTTTTTCGCGTGATGAAGTTTGAATAGCGTGTGCTCTGTTGTACCGGGCTTTCTGAACAATAAGCGTACTCTCTAGGCATCACCTTTGTGTTTCACTTTGACTCTGAAAACATCTTCGCAACGTCTGAACCACAAACCGAAGACTAGACAGGCAGCAGTGTCATAATGGAACTGCGAGGTGGTACTACAGATTGAACCGGCTGGATTTGCAAATGGAGCTGGATTTGGTGGTCGAATTTGAAGTTGCTGCGCCAATGTTTCCACCAAAGGTAATTGCGCCGATTCAAACTAATTTTGTTGTTGCGGCAGAATTTATTTCAATGCTTCAGAGTCACTGTCATGGTTACGTTGCTTCGGGCGTCTGACTGCTGCTCCAATGCTCGTTGTCAGAGAAAGACTTATCGTCACGGCACACAACAGCTTTACTGCAACGAGCGAATGCGTAAGGATGCGAAAATTACAACAGCCCTCGCGATATGATGGGCACATTTTACACCGATATAGGCTTTCTGATGGGCGTTTAGCGGACACTTATCGGCTTTTGCTGAGTTGAGTAACTGCCTTGGAGAACCCGAGGAGAGGCGGGCGGCCACAGCGAGAAGGAAATCGGTCTCGTGTGGCGGGATTTTGATCCACAGAGCATCGCGAAATGACGTAGGAGTAGTACCGGTGAGGACAGTTGGGATGTGCGTTGCTGAATGTGAATATCAGGCAACCCTACCAGCCCTCCGACTTTTTGAATAGGGTTAAAAATTGCGGTAGCCCTCTTTTCAGCGAGCTTCGCTAAACAATTGGTGGAGTAGCTCTCTATTAAGATTTCCGCGTCAGAGATATCTGGTGTGCGCCAGTTTTTTGTAAACGCGATTATGGACGGGTGTTCATTTTGGTGCGGTTTAAACGATAAGGTGTCTCTGTGAGGCCCAATGTGTTGGGCAGCAGCACCGAAGAGTATTCCGTTCGGTGGCATTCCCCTGAGGCCTGTTTTTGCAGAGGACTACAACTTGAAGCTAGATTTCACAAGGTTTATGCGGTCTGTTTGACTAGAGTAGCCTGTCTTTCGTGTTTGCGTGGACTCCCGAGCCGCCTGCGATCAGCGTGGTCATTTGGGTGTACGAAGGGTTATCCGGTTCATTACTGTCATGTTTATGGCTTTGGCTGTTTGGGTCATGGATGACGACTGTGTCCATTATTGAACAGGCCACTTTTGACGGAGTGCAGCTAGATAATGGCAGTTCCACACTCAGTGGCTGTAGTGTCCCCGTACCATTCAGCTGTGTCGAGGTCGGCGCTTTTGGTAGATTCGTTGGAATGATTCGCAGCTTGCATATTGACACCAGACCCAACCTAGCCGAGAAGGTTTGACTTGGATGGAATTCACTGCTGCGCCCTTATCGGCTGCTACGGAGATGAGCGATGATAGCGCTACGTACTTTGGACGCTGCGAACAGGCAAGGCGTGCTCCCTCCCGAGAAATACTGTCTCTGGTGGTCGATGAACTTGTGATTCGGAGTTGCCACCGATTGCGTCGGCGTGCTTTGAAGAGCACAAGGGATCGTTGCTACCATCGCTCAGACAGTAGGTTTGAGTCCGGACAAACGTAAGCCGATCGGGAGACTGTTTCGCACTTCTCCTGGACTTCTGTAGCCCAGCTTTCGTGTTTCTAGAGGGAGATCCTGGGATCAATCCTCGATCGTTTGTTAAGCCTTGGGAATCCTAAGAGCTCGCTCCGGGAGCGACCGTGCCAGTTAAGCTGAAGTGATTTTTTCTGGAGGGCCAACTCTAGATGATCAGTCTGCACTTCCTCTTGCGCCCGTCAACTAAGAACGTCGTGATAGCCCTGATCACCGCATCGGAGAGCTGGATGACATTATTTGCAGCTGGTAGACCTGGGATAAATAGCGCTATGTATTTGTTCAGGGGAGAAACTCCGTTATTGGCTTTCGTTCAAGCCGCCTGATTCTTCTTGTTTGCTGCCCCGAGAGATTTAGAAAGAAGCCTGCGTTTTGCTCGAGTATCTCGAGTAAAACAAAACATTTGCGCTGGTTTTTCCGGTTTAGTGGCAGGGACCTGATTTGATTCGTGGCAACTGTTCTGTTAGTTGCAGAATGCATGGCACCCTTAATGTAGGGGCTTTTGGCGCAGACAAACGGGACAGGAAAGTTGGATAAATAGCTTACCTGGTCGTAATGTAAACCCGCACACTAAAAGCACAACCAGGACATTCAGGTGTGACGTTCCATGCCACGCCGCACATTCGATAGACGCCCAATTCACCAACATCTGTTATGGCTCATCGGTAGCTATACAGAGTAGCCTGTATTGCTCTGGCTCACTTGCGAGAGTGACGGCAACGCAGGGATGGAGAGCAGGCTAACGGAGATTCTCAAGCGAAGGTGGTGTTAGAGTGAAAATTTTACCAAAAAGACACGTGCAAACTCCGTGAAAAAGTTAAATGGCAAAAGCACTTCCCCAAAATTTGCACAAGCGGAAAACGAAAGCAATTTCGAATGTGCCACTCGTTTCATGCTTCATGCAATTCATCACAAGAAGATATCTGGAGCCGCCTTCTCCATCGGACCACACGCCAAGCAAATTGATCAGGAAGTTCCCGCGGAATTTGTTGGCAAGCATCTAGAGAGTATACACGCGATGGAAAGAGCTCACCTGTGACATAACGTACAGGTTTGACACAAGCGCACTTTGAAGCATGATAGGGGCGTTACTTGTGTAGAATAACTTGATCGGATAGGAGCTAGACTGACCACGGTAACGTATTGACTTAACCGCGATATCGACGCGGAAGCTCTGAGAGAATA
>NW_008752155.1:156513-157045 GCF_000715545.1 Opisthorchis viverrini | reverse complement strand
TTGGAAGTCCATGGGAGTAATACGGGAGAAGGTGCATCGAATCATCCATAGAATCGCAAGTGTATTTTGGGCTGATTTCTGATGGCGCTGTGTGTAACTATCCATTCACCAACATCCTCGACTTTCCAGCTAGCAGTCGATCGCTAGATCACGATACTCGTCTCTTTTTCCACACTCACAAATCACGTCACACCAAGGTGACCTATTTGACATCAACTGTCTGTGCCGTCTAGTAAGCGCAGCAACAAGTCATGTGCTGAAACACCCGCGTACTCGCAAACGTGCCTATATATAGGAAAACTGAGCACAGTTAAGACACATACTTGCGCGCACATGGAGGAGGAAGTCAACCAAAGTGAAAAATTCACTAGTGTATATACCTTCTGAATTATACTCTGACTACTATCACCATCTGAGCTCTAACCAGTCAGAAGGACATGTTATAGGAGGGCCATATACCCAAAATCTTTTGGCATCCATCATCATGATGTATTCTCGTCACTTCTCACCGCGCATAAGAGGGGCATTCGCT
>NW_008752155.1:133786-148240 GCF_000715545.1 Opisthorchis viverrini | reverse complement strand
GCGAGGAAAGTTCCTTGTCAACTTCGGTCCAGGTCGTTACATTCTTAGCGTCTGAGCCCTCCAGTGCCTTTGACAGACGCTCTAATTTCGCGTCGAGTATCCTGATTAAAGCGGAACACTGGCGGTGGTCTTTCTGAATCTGCATTGGGGATTGGGTACCGTTTCGGGGGACTCTCCTGTTCGCTGCGGTATGCATCGCACCCTTGACGTAGAGGCAGCTGGCGCAGACAAACGGGTGCATACCGCGTTTGACGTTCGACGGGCCGCCATTTCGCCCACATCTGTTGTGGTCTATCAGTGGCTGCAGAGGGCAATCGGTGTAAATTGATGTCATGTTTAGGACTGGATGAAAAATAGGAAGTGTGCGCAAAACATAAAGCGTTATCTCTCAGAAGTTTTGTTAGAGTACTAAAGTTCAACAATTACTCGTGTGTACTCTGTGAATAGATTGAACGACGAAAATAATTTTTCAGGAATTTGCACGAGGGAAAAACGAAACCGATTTCGAACGTACCGCGTGGATGGACTAAAATTATTACGTATAACTCTATCAAATACAGCACAAGATAAGGTAAAAAGCCAAGCTAGAACTTTTGCTGAGGGACCAAAATAACCAAACACGAAATCGCGATCGTGATTGACCGGTATTCTAACCAATCAGAGCTCGGTGTCATTTGGTCCGTAGCCGATCCACTCTACTGTGTATCGGCGCGCATGACATCTGTCTGCTAATCAGTTACTCGATTTGTAGAAGGCAGGGGTCTGAATGCTTATATAGGCTGCATCATATCCAAAATTCTGGACAAATTGCTCCCCATGGCGATTGAAATTTGACTGGTAGCAGTTACTGTGGTATTCTTCTGGCATTAGAGTCTTCAGGGAGAATCTCGCATCATGCACCAAACTGGCTGTACTAGCCTGGTCTGAACGACGGCCAGAAATACACTTGCGTGAGGCTCTGACCTCACTACAGATAGCAACGAACTTGTCGGGACGATCCATCTCCGGCGAGTAGAAGGAGCCTTCAGGTTCTTCAGAGGAGGCCATCCACCGCATCAACCAAATGCTGCATTATTTCCCCTTCTCACATTGTTATCTTCACCGTTAACGATGGGGTTTTCCTTCTCCTGTTCCAATGAATCTTCGGACTTGCCACCGATTAGACATTCAAGATGATAACATCCACAGCCGCACCTCCGCTAAGCCTCGAACCTGTCCGCTTCATTGACGTTTCATCTCCAAACATCTTGACGCCTATCAACACAATCAGCGGTGCCCTAGCTCATCCATGCCGAGATGAATGTCGTGCAAGATAGCTCAGTTGTTAGAGCGTGAATTTACTGACCAGAAGATACGTGGTTCGAACCCGACCTCTGGCTCTTGACTTTCCCTGTCTAGGATTGGGCTACCTGGTAGTATCCCAGCCCTCGTGTTTCCTTCTGGACGCATGGTATTTTGGTACTGAAAGATTGCTACAGTTGAACGAACGAATGTAGTGCGCAATTCTGCCGCTCAAACTGGTGAAGTGAAGTGTAATCCATATGTTTGGACAAGGTAGGTTTGGACAAGCAGCTGCCAGGACGCATCTCAGATTGTGTATAAATGGTAATACCCCCAACCGACCACCCATCCACCGTTCCCGAGCAAGACCTCCCACGGGACAACAAGCCTTTACTTGTGTCCGTTGAGCGCCGTTCCACACTGCCCTCGGGCGCTCATTTACCCCTTTCCTTCACTCAACTGGTACCCTGTTGCTTGCCTCTCAGTTTGCCTCTTTCCACCGAATTGGTTGCCAAGCCAGCCTTACACCCGGCAGCCTTCCAGCCTCTACCCATCCCCGTAGTCGCAGCTACATCTACAAACCCATTTTCGCCCTTCCGTTTCTAAAATGCCCTTCAACTGCCTGCGCTTATTGGATCTAAATTGATAGTATATATTAGATTTGCCTGTGTGTTTACTGATTTGCCGCAGCCTCCGTACCTGCCATTCACTCTTCTACAAAGGCCGCCACGTCCGATACTGGTACTTTGAGTGTGTGTGTGTGTGTGCATCTGCATACTACTTTATCCACTTACCAATAAGAGTTCATGCTTTCTTTGCTGAGTGTGTTCTGACTTGTCCTGTCGTGGCTCCCGTGTGATCTTACCGCGAACCATAACCACGAGACTGGTCTCGGAAATGGCGATCTTAGCCTACTTCACCGAGCCAACATCCCGCCCGTCGTCATCCGATATGTAAACTTTGACGCTGCGCCGTGGTGTTCGTTGGAAAAACAGCAGTTTAAGATGCTACGAGGGTGAGGTAAAACAAATTACAGCTTGGCTTCAACACCCTTCCAATGCCTATCTTCCATGCCACCCTAAGAACAGTCCGGATGCTGAGGTTTTGCTCGATCTGAGACATTTAGAATGTGTCTCAGAACGAATTAGGAGAGAGCCCGCGGTATCAACGATAAACAACGTTTTACCTGTTTAAGAAGAGGCGTGGGTGAACTGAAATGTACAGTACAAGTATATAGAGTGATTACAATAGTAAGCGGATAGTGATCACGACATTCACTCCGCATTGCTTGAATCGACACAGAAAGATAATGATTTACTGAGTCTGGCTTCCCTGTAAGGACTGACGCGTTGCCGTTCTAGAATTTCGGATGAGATTTCCAGATTCCCATTTGCATTAGCTTGTGCGAATGTAACCTCAGCAACCGTGACCGACTGTTTCACTGCCAAACGCTAGTCGGTGATCCATTTAGAAGACCTTCCGAGCAGATGACGCCGCCGCTTCCTAATGGATTCATTAGCTTGGCGAATGTAACCTCAGCAACCGTGACCGACTGTTTCACTGCCAAACGCTAGTCGGTGATCCATTTAGAAGACCTTCCGAGCAGATGACGCCGCCGCTTCCTAATGGATTCGACGATAGCCCACGCCCAGTGGTTAGAATTTACTGACCGTAAGGTCCGTGGTTCGAACCCGACCTCTACCTCTCGATTTCCCCTGTCTGGGCTTGGGCAATCTGTCAGTATCCCAGGCCTCGTACTTCCTTCTGATGGCATATAAGTTACGCACCGAAAGGGTGTTATAGCTGAACGATTATTTTTTACGCCTCCTTGATGACAGAATGATTCTTCTTCCTCCAGTTGAGCGTCTTCGAGAAAAAGGCCATCGTTTAACAGTTTTTGCTGGGGGGTAGGAAAAGCGTTCAGCTGTAGCACCCTTCCGGTGCCTAGCTGCCATGTCATCTGAAGGATGTACGAGGGCTGGGATACTGCCAGGTTGCCCAAGCCTAGACAAGGGAAGTCGAGGGGGGGGGGGGGGGGGCGAACCTTCCGGTCAGTAAATTCGCGCTCTAACCACTTGGGCCATCTCGCCCCCACGGGGTGTAGCTCTACCAATATTTGAGGCATCCGTTCCAACAACCAAAGGCCCTTTATAGTCGTTTGTAATTAGCATAGCATTTTGTCAAAAACTGAGATATCCAATAGGCGTAATATGCGAACATACCGATGACGTGGTGCGTTTTGGTGGTAGTACATGGAAGGATGAGCTGACGGATTGGTTCCATGCGTCCAAGGTCGGGCCTTATGACACTTCTTGGAACCTTACAACCTTAAAGCGGTGTTGGTCTTGTTATCTGTGGGTGTGATTCCATACTACCTCTTAGCCATTAGAAGCGACGAGATTGAGGTCATGTTCCTCTTGGGTATTGCCATTGGCTATGTAGGCATACATGCTTTTCAGGTTTTTGAAATTAATGATTCTAATAGTTAGTTGAAAACATGCTACAGCGTTTGGGGCACCGAGGGCTATGCGATAGGCCACCGCAGGCTTCGGATGCTGTAAAAGGTGTTGTCGGGTGCAGAGATCAGGACATGGTGGTAAGCAGACAAAAGGTCTAATGTACTGTAGACTTCGTACTGCGAAATTACCTCAATCACTTTGTCTAGACGTCGCAGAGGGTAAGCGTCCAGATATGTTAATTTTCTAATTATGGGGTTCTATGGCTTTGGAAGTGATGAAATTGCAACAACTTTCTGTATCAATCAGAGCGTGGAGAGCGATGCCATTGACTTCGACAGTTTTGATTGCACACATCAGACAAGTAGGTGCTCCCGCAGCGAACGACGAAGATAAAGTGGGCTTCATTGTGCAGTTTGTATGGAGCTCGGCATACGTGGAGGAAGTGATCGCGTTTGCCGCTGTCAATGATGATGATAACGATGATGGGGATGATGATGCAAAGATTACAAACGGCTTCTCGAGCGAAGCACTTTGAACGAGGATGACAATCATAACCGCAAATAGCGTGTTTGAAAAGTTCCTATAGAAGCAGTGTTCGGATCGAAATGTTGTTCGGATTCTGTGAGATTGGCGGAATCGTAGAGCAAGATATAGGTTCCTCACTAACATATGATTGCGACTGTTTGTGAGCCAATTCGAGGGATCTAGCCAGCTGATATGTTTGGTCCAGAGTGAGTTTGCTCTGTGCTAGGAGTTTTTAACGCATGAAAGAGTACGCCAGACCGCTAACTATAGCATCACATGCATTCACCTTGATATTCAGTTGCAGGTATTAGTGCAGGAACACTGTACACCACCACGCAGACTTATCGCTCTGCATTCGCTAGTTAGGCCTCGATGTCTGCATTGCAGCCTTCAGCAGAATTTCTAGACACACCATCCAACAGGTTGCTCCTGCGCGTACTCTAGATACTCTGTCGGTTGATGTCTTTTGTAACTCTGAAACTGGATCAAAGCATCTTTTTATCTAGGGGATACAGACAGCTCCAATTGATGCCGAAGTTGCTGCATCAGGTTGCGCTGATGTTGATGTAGTCTTAAGTTTACGAGCTGAGGCTTCATTTTTCGACTGGATATCTTATAAATGGCTATTTTTATACCGTCCGACTTTGCACTCTGATTAAAACACGCTGATCGAACTACTGAATGCTCTTTGATTATCATGCTATCCATGCGTCAGTTGGAGGACACCTTGTGTCGAGGACTGACCACCTTTGTATCCACTGCAAAGAGCTTGGATGTCGTAATAGGAGACTTCAATTTACATAGCTCAAGAGAAACACACGTTGGTGTGTGCAATCCGGATGCATTACCCAATGGTAATGGTCATATCTTCTGCAAATTTTTGCCCATTGTTACTGGGTCCACACGCTCCGTTGTACTACCTGGCGTTCCTCTTCCGTGGAGTAGCCTTCGGGCCAGATTGATCTCATCGCCATCATCAACCAATGACGCTGTTTACTCCTTGATTACCGCTCGTTCTGGAATGCACAAGTCTATTCAGATAATGCCTTTGGTCACTTCATCGATCTCGTACATTTTCATCAAACTTTCCGGTTAAACCCCAGAAACGAGCCCTCCATTTAGCGGTAGAGAAGCTTTGCGATCCACACTTCTCGAAGGACATTGACAGTAACTGAAATTATGCAACCATGGCTATTTGTGACGCCGGCAACTCTGCGAGCGCATGCAAGGCGTCCACGGGATCTCAGAACGGTCACTATCGCATCTTGGTGCGAGATGTTCTCTTCCTTCTGTTTCGCAGTACAAGTCTGTGAGACGATCGATTAGACAACAGCCCAAACATAGCCTCTGTTCAGTTCAGTTTTTCAAATCACAAACCGCGCTTCGAAGTACAGTTGTCCCATCTGCTATAGCTTCGCTCACCGACGATGAAGAGAACAAAGAAATGAGAGTCACGCACCAGTGACGATGGCCCAATAAGTTCATCGATTTTGAATGTGTGAACAGGTAGGCATGGTGATCCAAGAAGTGGAAGAGGCCAGTACGACTGGGAATACACGGAAGCTGATCCAGCTAATCCGCAAAAGAGGGTCTTAACGGCTTTGGGTGATCACGTTAATCAAGGAATATATTAGAAATTTCATTCCACAAGAGGGCAGTTTAATTGGCCTTTCCTCTTTTGCTCATGTCTTTCATTCAACCCGCTTTTTTGTGCCTTGAGAATTCGTTCAACTGTAACACCCTTTCAGTGGCTAGCTATGATGCCACTCGAAGACAGCTAGAGGACTGAGATACTCCCAATTTGCCCAAACCTAAACGGCAACAGTCGAGATGCTGTGGTTTAAATTGAACCACAGACGTGGACAGTAAGTTTGCGCCTTGACCATAGCGCTATCCCTGGCCTCACGGATACATTGGAAGTTCGTAAGCACTCTTCGTGCTGTGTACATTCATGCCTCTGGTCGCAGTAAGGTGTACGACGAATGTTTGAAATCCTCCTTGTAATCAGTGGGGTTCGTCGGGGCTTTCCGATCCCCCTTGTTCGTTCAATTTTGCCGTCGACGTCATCATGCAGTACACACATCACGGGACCGTGAATCTCGGTATCAAAGTCACTCCTGGAGAGGAATTAATGGACTTGGGCTATGTGGGCATCGTTTATTAGAGCAAAATACTCCAATCAGAGTATCAGACGTGATCTTACGGGCATGTGTTTTGTGTCTTCAAGGTGTCCCGCCTCTTTGTGCTTTTTTGAGACTCCCAAGTGAAGAGTTTGGTAATCCGTTGACATATCTAGGCAGCTGTATATGCCATGATTGCACTATAATAGGTAAATTAAATGCGCGGATAAGCAAGCCGCCAGCTGTGTTCGCCATCTGGCATCACTTATGGCGTCAGAAACGAATCTCACACAGCTAGAGAACCTTTTATGCCACTTTACGAATGGTTTCACTCTATGGTTGTGAAAATTAGCCCCTCCGGTTCGAGAACCTCAGGCGTCTTCAAGTGTTTGGTCACCGGTTTCTCCGTCGTATGGCAGAAGTAAGATGTCTGAAGCCCCTAACCCGTGATTCTTAATCAGGAACATAGTAACGAAACTTAGTTGGTTGAATTGGTTGGGGGAAGTGTACTACGTATGCCCAACCACCGTCTACCCAAGAAAGTGGTGTTTTTCTCTTGAAGCCGTTGGCGGAAGTTTCGCGGGGAGCAGGCCGTTATATGGTAACGTTAACTGAAAGCGACCACAATTCAACTGAGCGCCGTAAGTTCTTCGCGCCTTCCTGGCTGGGATGCAGGTGGTCCTCTTAGTAGGCAGTTGGAAACCCTGTAAGGCGCGGTGGTATGCAACCGATCTCAATATCACACTTAGTATGATTTTGTAACCGGACTACCTAGCTAAGGTTCGCCTCTCGTTATTCGTTAAGCTCATGTTTGATGAAGTTACAAAGGGTCGATCCCGCTTATAGTGCGTTACTTCGACGTGAAGCTCGTATTTTAGTACTGTCCAAAGGTGAAGGCACATTGCTGATATTCTCCCCTAGAAAGATAGCAGTTCTTTGCATTAATTCATTACGCTTTCTTTTCCACTCCTCACTTAGGCTCTTCCCTAACCGCTGTATGGCATTCATGATAGTTTTACACCAGTATCTACTGCGGATGTCTCTGTCAATGGTGGTGATGATGATGATGATGGCGATGCTGTCTGAAGACTCTGTACTACTGATTGCATTCACTCTTGCTCCATTCCCATAGAATCAAGGATCAGGCCACGGATCGTGAGCCCTAACCTACGCAAGGCATCAGGCTTAGGCGTCCACTCCCTAGCTCCTAGAGATAGCGACTTATCGGTGGGAGTACGAACGTGATTGTTACCCGATTCCTGGTGTAACGAAAACATTCCATTCGTCGACTTTCATTCCCTCGACTTAAACTTGTCACCTTGTCGTAGTGCTCGACTTCAGTGCGGGTTACACTCATTCAGCAGTAACACTTACGGTTGTCAGATATCTTGTTACCCCTAAGAAGTACGACGACCGAGGTAATGTCAGGTTGTCCAAACTTAGACAGAAGCAGTCAAGATGCAGCGGTTGTGTTCAAACCACGAACCTTGTGGTAAGTGAGTTCATTTCCTAATGCGCACCTTTTAGCTAGCTGGCTACACTGGCTAGAACCCAGTTACTTAACGTTCGACCTTTGCAAAAAAGCCAGTGGAGAGTAGCCCGATGAGACAGTCCAGAAGTGAAATCTGGCATAGGAGTGTGACGGCAGCATGGTGTTTCCTTCACACGACTAGCATGTCCATATTCATGGAAGATCCGATGCTGCCTTCTCCGGAGAACAACAGGTTGGAGAAGGTGGGCCCTAAAGCCCGATCACCCGAAGGTTGACTGTGACCGCCAGTGCAGCCTTTGGCGTTCGTACTCTATGTCGAATTGGGCAGTAAGCATTCTTGCTGAAACCTTGCTCTCCTTAGCTGTCGATGTATGTTGTGTCTCCGAAACACGCATACAAGACCCGATTTCGGTCATGCACCTCAAGCCGCCTAGGATGAGCTCCGATGTTCCACATTCCAATCCTCGTGTATCCGGTGATCCTGACGCAGCGGCTCGTGGTATCTACGGTAGGGAAGTTGCACTCAGCCCCAAGGCTGAAAGTGCCTTGCTGGACCGGATCCCAGTAAACAGTCGTCTTTGCGCTCTGCAGTTGTCTGGCTCAACTAAGGTCAGTGGAGGTCGGTGCGATATACGGTGTTTATTAGCCTTATCAGCAGGCACTCCAACAGACTGCAGTTCTTAGACTGAGAAAGACAGGTTTTTATCAGGATCTGTCATGATTAATTCGACCGGATGTGATCCTCATAGTGATATGAATGCCCAGTCTGGACGAATAAGCCCTGAAGAAGCAGAGTTAGGCGGTAAATTCGGAGTCGATGCTGAGCGTACGGATAATGGGAAGTGATTGCTTCAGTTGTGTGCTGATTGTCGGTTCCTGGCCAGTACGAACTTTAAAAAACGCTCACATCGCGTTAGCTGGACGCCACCTACCACAGGACAGTCGTGTACTCAATCGGACCATGTGGTTGTCAGTTGCCGGTGGAGAACCTCAGTTAAGGACTGTGGTTCCGTCGGACGTGTGCAGTTTGACTCTGATCATGCTATCGTGCGGACCCGGTTGGCACTTCGCTTCCCTTCAGCGTTGCGTTTGCCAGAGGAAATCAGCGTCTTTCATCGACTTCGGAAAATTTCAGTGTCTGAGGAGTATCTAGCTGATCTGGCCAGAAAGCTACCGGAAACGCACAGTCACGTGGATGACGAAGACTGCTTGGAGGTTGAATGGAAGCAGGTTAAAGAATCCATGCTTCCAGCTTCCAGAACTTTTCATCCAGTCCATCTGACTCGACCAAATGAACGTTGGATATCGTCAAGGTCAGCAGATCTCAGTTCGTCCAGAAAGGCCCATACCAGTAACTAGCGACTGTGATGGTGCACAGATCCCTCAAACACTGGATAACCAGGAGCTTCAGGAATGACGGAACGCTAGTGGTTTGTGAACGCCCAGGAAATGGAAGACGCTTTCGCCGCAGGCAACAGCCGCACCCTGTTTCAACTGATTCTATCAACTGGTCAAAGGGAAGCAGATGTCAGTGGAACAGTATGCAAAGAAGACGGAACGGCAGTTCACCCCATCAATCATCGTCTTCAGTGGTGGGCTGAGTACTTCAAAGCACAGTTCGTTTGGTCTCCTTCAATAAAACCACTGGGAGAAACCCGCTAGACCGACTAGAACACTGATACCATCCCGTCATTAGCAGCCGAAACTCAGTGTGAGATATCAATCCTCAATTGCGGCAAGGCACCTGGCACGGATGATTTGCACCGCGCACTCTTCAAAGGTGGAGAGGTTCTGGTGAACAGTCTGACAATCATATTGCAGAATATTTGGAACGAAAACAATACCGACCGAATGTAGCTCCTTGACCATTGTCCTAGTTTTCAAAAAGAGCACGAGAACTTCATGCGAAAACCATCGTGTTATCAGCCTGGTATCTGTCACATCTAAAGTGCTCTCTGACCTTATTTTGCGCGGGTTGATGGATTATTGACAGAGATATTCGTAAGAACTAAGCTGGGTTTCTCATTGGCCGAGGATGCATGAACCATATCTTTGAAACACCAATCCTTCAAACCTCCCATGTTGCTCGTTTTTCTTGATCTGAAAGCGGCTTTTGATTCTGTCGACCGTCTGGAACTTTGGTGGTATCTGACGGCCAAAGATGTCCCTTCCAAATTTATATCCTTTATGGGGACTGCATGCGAACTGCTATGGGCGCGCACAAGTATACAGCAAGCTTGCTCATGAGTTCACAACGTCCAGTGGTGTAAGACCTCTCTCACCTTTCCTTTTCAATCTTGTTGATATGCTGCTTGAGAATTTTCTACCTGCCTCTACAACCTCGGGAGTTGAAATGCTCCCGGGACGTTCCCCCACAGACATTGAGTATGTGGACGACATTGCTATCCTTGGTTCAGATCTTTCCGAAAGCAAACGATTTCAAATAACCTTAATAACTCTGCTGCATGTCTTGGCATTCGCTTCCCACCTGCAAATTGTAAACTGTGGCTGGAAGACTGGGTTGGATCAGACCCGAAACTCAGGCTTGCAGGATTGATCGCCTAGGCTTGGGCAACCTGGCTGTATCGCAGCCCTTGTGCTTCTTTCTGTTGGCGTAGCATCTGGCCACCGGAAGGGTGCTACAACTGAACGTTAGCAGACGAGCCGATCGATATGGTAGATAAATCTATTTACCTGGGCAGCTGTGTAGATTCCGATGGACTGGTTGGAGAATCGGGAAAGCTAGGGCCGATATGGCGCCGATGTGATGTCAGTTTGTCTGTCAAGGTCAGATTTCACACTGCGGCGGTGCGATCTATACTGCTTTATGGACCAGATACATGGCCTCTACGCGCAGGGAACATACGATAGATGTCAGCGTTTGACCATCGGTGTCTTCGAAGCATTGGTCGGGTCTGTGGTTGGAACATCGAATTTGTAATGCTGAGGTACTCCAGGCGGTGTCAGGAAGAAGAAACTCTCCCGCGATAGATGAATTACTCACACTTCATAGGTTACACTGGTTAGGACACGTACCCCACATACCGTCCGCCTCGCAGAGCTCCTTTCTGCAAACAAGGAGGGGGTATGTCACACGGCCGAAATTCGGATGACAAGTCACCTTCATGTTCTACGAGTTCGAGATAGCTGAGTGGTTAGGACGCTGAGTTACGGACTGTGAGGTCCGTGGTGCTAACCTAACCACCGCTTCTCGACTGCCCCTCTCTGGGCTTAGGCAGCTTCGAAAAATAATTCACTTGACCACCTGCCAACCCCAATCTCGCCTGTTTTCTTCAACGGAAATGTGGGCTGTGAATAATGAGCCGCCTTCAGCATCAGAAGTGAGCTGTTGTGTGTCCTCACTCAATTGTCATCGTGCTCCTGTTCCCGACGTCTACCTGCTCTATTCAGGGACGGCTGTGAATTCCCCAGCTAATACCTGTGAGTAGACAATAGTGTACGTCTTCGCAGTTAACTCATGAACCACAAGGACGTCAATTTGCTTGCGTTTTAAGTATGTAGTGGGGTCATTGATTCTTCGTTTTCTTACGACGACACGCGAGATCTTGGCCGGTGAGCATCAAATTGGATTCCGACCGGGCAGATGCGACCAGATTTTCATGCCCTGTCAGCTGCTTAAGCGACCTATAGCCTTTGTGATCCTTGATTTCAAGGATACTTTTGATTGTCGATTGGTCAGTGCTCAAAAGGAGATACCCCAGAAGTTTGTAGCTTCAACCTAGTCCTTATCTTCACATATTTTCGGGCATGTGTGTGTGGTGAGCTCTCTGGAAGTTTCCAGATAAGCATGGTTGTCGACTCTCTCCACTCCTGTTCATCTTCGCCATCGTGTAACTAATGAGCCGAACTCTGGTTTTCAGAACGTTGCTGCTGTACGCCGACGACGTTTGAAGACGAAGGTCAAGCACAACCAGTGTACCAGGCTACAATAATCACTGTATTTTTGTATGGTTGTGAGACGTGGCCTCTGCAAACAAATTATGTGAGGCGTCTTTAGTTTTGTCACCATCGAATTTTAAGAACCGCTGTTGACACCGGATGACGTCGATAAATTCGTGGCCAGGTATTTGGAAAACGGGTTTTTTCAGGTACTTTAATCGAGGAGAACATGCAGCACCATCAATCGCCCTAGTTTGGTTATGTGCTGCGCATGCCGAAGCATTGTCTGCCGAGCTGAGTGCCTCCTTCGGAACAGCAGTCTATGAGTAGTCTAGACGCGGTCCACCTAGGATACGGTAAATGCACCTGGATGGAGAAATTGCAAGAAATGACAGATAGTCGATGCCAGATTGTTTGACTCGGCCTCTGTGGTTGTAGGAACCTCGGAACGCTGGTGGGTAGGCTTGCACCAGGTCCCTCCTCATTTACTGTTTTCTGTTCTTTCACTCAAATGCCGTAAATATAGTCAGCTAAGCTTTGTGATTCTACGGCAGTGTAGCATGGGGCGAGATGACTCAGTGGTTGGAGCGGAAATTTACTGGCCGGAAGGTCCGTGGTTTGAACCCGACCTCTACCTCTCGACTTCCCCTGTCTAGGCTTGGGCAACTTGGCAGTATCCCAGCTCTCGTGCTTCCTTCGGGTGGCATGGTGGTTAGGCACCGAAAGAGTGCCACAGCTGAATGATTTTTTGGAGTGGATCATCAACGTGACTACGCTTTTTGCTTCTGGTGATGATGATGACGACGAGGGTTCCAGGGGAGTGCGCCGCTGTACCTAGAGCGTTAGACAAACGAATACACTATAAAGTTGGAGCCTATAGATGGTCATAACCATTTCCTAGCCTCACTGGTGTATGACAAGGTAACCATCTTTCCCCGTCCCTTTTCGACCGCTGCCGGTGGTTTCCTTCTAAACGATGGTTCCTATGGTGTTGACCTTCTTTCATTACGGATCTAGGATTCACGGCAATAGTTTGGTGATAACTCCGGCTCATTCCAAAATATGTTAGGCTAGGGTTCCAGGTTGCTCTTTGGGCATGCGTTCTGCACCATCGAAGCGTAACGTGCTATGTGAATATGAATATCACTATCCCAGAAAACCGTTCTTTCGTCGCCAGAATTGTACTTTAACAGTTTGAATTTTCGAATTTTTCGTGACGCTTCCGCCATCTTGAGCATTTTTCTAAAAAGACCGCTCTTTTTTTGGCTACTTGCACTTTGCGTGTGCNTATAGTTGTTCCCGTTGCCAACTACGTTTGGTTGGGACAATAAAGTCTTCCCTTCGAAGGTCTGGTTCTTTCTGCGCGAGGTTTTTTGGGTCGCATCATAGCTATGGATTTGTGTATGTGTTCTCACGCCGCGAATGATCATACTCGTTCAGTCCGTAACACATTGGTGAACATCTGCTATCACCGTGGCGGCGGTCGATAAACTATGGGTGAACGACAATTTCGTGTACCCCGGAAGCCGTCACTGTCGGAGATGAGGCTGCATAGCGCATGTTCAAGGTTAAGGCGGTGTGAGGTTTTTATTGAAGACATGTGTATACAACGCAACTGTGCACTCGGTGTTGAATATGTGTGAAACTTGACCTGTTCGATCCATTATCAAGAATAAACGAGTGTCTTTTAAAGCCGATGTTTACGCGATTTTTCTTGCATCCGACATTGCGCAAGTAACGAAGAGGTTACCCAATACACCCTGGATCCAAATAGCTCCGTTTCAGCTTTCCGTTTAAGGAGGCCAAGGCATCCTCCGCCTATGTGGAGCGATCGAGTGCCTCACTATTCATGGTTGGTAGTTCGAGTAAATACGAGATTGTCAGCCTATAAAGTGGCGGTAGCAAATAAGGGTTTTAATTACGGGCTTCTCTGCGATTGGTTGATGCCGGTTTGTAGGTTGGGAGATCAAGCGATAGTGAATGCTTATGGTCGAAGAAGTTATGCGATGTAACAAAATTTAGAGCCCAATGGAGGGCATGTGTTTCTCGTTGTTTTCCCCTAATTAAAGCATGGATAAAAACATGCAGCGACAAAAAGATTGGGCGAGGTTAGCCAGTGGTTAGAGCGCGAATTTACTGAACTGAAGGTCCGTAGTTCGAACCCGACCTCTGCCTCTGGACTTCCTCTATCTAGGCTGGCATTATCCCAGCCCTCGTGCTTCCTTCTGCTGGTATGACAGTTAGGCACCGAAAGGGTGTTACATCTGAACGGTTTCTTCTGTGTTCCCATCATCCTCTTTTAATTAACTGGCACAACGTCCTTCCATTTCGTTCCATTTTCTTAGTAGTATTTGCCCGAATTTGTTTTCCTAATGGTTGGTTCAACGCTGCTCGGTCATTCGTTACCCTGCGTGACATTGTGCTAATGGACAGCCCTCAGTGACACTTGCTTGCTGTCATACTGCAGGAAGTGTGGCAATATACTCAAACTTAAGGGAACTGAGTGGTAACCGTATCGTATCGGCTAAAAGAGTCCCTGTTGCCGGTGCCCATTGTAGTGCCATCACGTTTAGGCGGGCTTATGGCGTGCAACAGGCCCTTACACGTTCTGTCGCTGATCTCATTCCCTCAAGTGCATGTCGATGCCATATATATATATATATATATATATATATAT
>NW_008752155.1:131160-133233 GCF_000715545.1 Opisthorchis viverrini | reverse complement strand
GGTGGAAGGTCATCCGGACCAGGAGCTCGGTGGCGCTTGAGAGAACATATGCAGTCGTAAACCTCCGAGGCCGTAGGTGATTCCACGTTCACCGTCCAGGGTTCTACTTCACCTGTGAGCCGCAGATGAGTGAACACGATGAGTGAGCACAATGAACTTATCTATCCTAGAAAATTCGTCGCAAATCGCCCTTCTGGGCTCTTGAAATGCCCGGAGGCCAGCTGTCCCTAATAACCGGACATCACATCATTTGGACGGATGAGTCCCGTGCAAGACCAAGCGAAGGCATGCCCTGATTGGTCAAAATGCCAACCAATCCGGATGGAGCATCTTTAGCTTGACGCCCCTCACGGACACTCTAGCACGACCTTGTGGAACATTCTTTGATTACTCTATAAGTACAGTCTCCGTAAAGGGCTGTCTGAAGCTACCGTGCCGTTTGATATACCTTGGTGGGTGGACGCAGGAAGCCAAGGACTGATACAGAGTTGCACGACTGTCCAGCAAGTCACCACATGAAATTACTCAGCCGTTGCCTATACGCTTTTTGTCTGCAGAGAAGACAGTTTTTCATAGTTAACTTTTACAACTTCATACCGGTCAAACTTCCCGTTTACGCAGTCACATTCATTTGCTTCTTCTTCATGTTTTAGGATGAACCTATAGATTACGAAGCTCTTCCGGCGTCAAGCTCGCTTCGCGAGCATATGCTTGCTGGAGCATGTGCAGGTATCATGGAACATATTGTGATGTACCCGGTAGACTCTGTGAAGGTAACAACCGGTCGTGTACGTTTGAATTACGTCCAATTACTCGCAGACACGAATGCAATGTCTTCGGCCAATGTATCATACGGACTACTCGAACGTTTTCAATGGTCTTGTTCGATTGATTCGCACCGAAGGGGCGCGTGGTTCTTTACGCGGAATCGGAGCCATGGTTGGCGGTGCAGGACCTGCTCATGCAGCCTACTTCGGCTGTTACGAACATGTGAAAGATCTGGTTGAGAAGTCACAAATGAGGTCAACTCACGTGGCACCCGTAATCGGCGGTGCTTGCGCGACGCTGTTACACGATGCAGTTATGACCCCGGCAGATGGTGAGTACCATGTGTTTTTGCTACCTACCACTCCCAAGAGACCAGCTTTTCACCTCCTTACAGCAGGGAGGGTCCGATACCGAGGCTATTCCACATTGCGTTTGTATGCTCTTGAACCACTGATACAAATTTCCCCATCAGTAAGTAATTCATTACTCTCTCGTCAGTTTTCCACTGGTATCGACTGAGGCCAAACGCTCCTACGTAGCGGGTGCTTGGCTACGGAGCATTAACAGGACTTATCGCCTGCCGTCCGGCAGCTGTGATGTACTTGCGCACCACACGCAAGCTAAAGGTGATCGCCACCTACCTATTTGAGATTGATTTAAAACCAAGAGACATTCTTCGCCTGATAAATACCCAGTTCCCACTTCAATGTTAGCTTAGTTGAATTCTGTTCCATCCCACCCCGTGCTGATTTCGAACGACGTAGCCAAACCCATAAAGTAACTCCAATAACTCTCCCCCGGCGTCTCCTCTGCAGATACCTGCCAACCACATATTCGTGCGGGCGCTCAAGTTTTAGTAGTTCTCTCTGTGTTGGTGGATTGTTTCAACCTTGACAGAAAAAACGGTATATTCATCGGCTCGGAGATGCTGACCCCCCTGTCCTATTCAAGCCGAATTGATTAGCTGTGAAATCACCACCACCACCATTTTTGTGGATGGCTACGATGGTCTGAGGAGCACCCCCGAAGCGACCATTGAATTACCTTGTCGATCGATTGCGCTCACGTTTGTTATTGGTACTACCAAATCTAGCAACTTCAGGTTTCTTATTGGTACTACCAAATCTAGCAACTTCAAAGTATGTCCAACCAAACAGAAAACGGTGGGTGCCATCAAGTAAAATGTCGGGGACGCAAATCCAATCTAGGGTAAACTGAAGCTTATTCATTCGCATCCAATGCAATCGTATGTAAACATGTAATAATCGACGCACAGAAATCGGTTCCGCCATATATATATAATTA
>NW_008752155.1:121944-131067 GCF_000715545.1 Opisthorchis viverrini | reverse complement strand
GCAGAAAAATCGCCCCCGCCATATATATATAATTAAGATCGCGGTGCAGTTTACCTGCGCTGTCCTTGTTAGATTTCCTTATCCCAGTAGAGGTGAAACTGTTGGTGTAGCATGGAACGTCAGAGGAAGTCAGCGATAGTCGACGTTCGAGAGGATGTAGTGACGGTACACGTCGGTTCTGAAATGTGCAGATATACGGACTGGTATTAATGAATCCACACGATATACACAGCACACATTCGCACGGTCGGGCGATACAGGAAAGAAGACCAGAGCGTGACCACGACACACGTGTATTCACCCGAAACCGAAACCGGAAGTCAAGGGTACAAAGCTGGGTCAAGGTCAGTCAGGGGGGTGTACAAGCGGCTACTCTTTCCTGTCCGGGGCTCGTGGTGGCCCGACCATGGTACCTGCAATAGGGAGGGAGGGAGAGGCACACACAAGGTCATGTGATAGACGTGCATGCTGATACAGTCGAGTTTCAATTGCGTTACACTGGTAGTGTAAGGAGGTCTGGGAATTCTTGTGAAGATTTTGCCCTGTAAGTGGAGCCAATCTATGCTGAATAGCCATCCGAGAAGCACTGTACAGCTGTTTCATCCTTACTGGCAATAATCAGCAGTGCGCATCTCCCGAAACTCCGGAAAGTCGAACGCGCGACCTCCTGACTAGTAGTTTGAACACTTGACCGTTCGGCCGCGCGATGCGCACTGCTGATGATTCCCAATAAGGATGAAACAGGTGTACAGTGCTTGTCAGCACAGATTCGCTTCACTTAGAGGTGGAACTATAATAACCAGCTTGTACTGACTGACTTCTATTTACTTGCTTAAAGGCCTTCGACGATCATCCACGCGACTAAAGAGTACACTTGCCGAGTGAAATTGATCAAATAAGTGGAGGCTCCCATCTTTTGTTTGAATGCGGTGTTTCGGGGACTCTTTAGGTGGGTCGGGGCGAGATGGCCCACGTGGTTAGAGCGCGAGTTTACTGGCCGAAGGGTCCGTGGTTCGAACCCGACCTCTGCCTCTCGACTTCCCCTGTCTAAACTTGGGTGATCTGATAGTATCCCAGCCCTCCTGCAACTTTCGGGTGGCATGGCGGTTAGGCACCGAAAGGGTGCTACAGCTGGTCGTTATTTTTTTAGGTGGGCCACATATACGCATGTGCACGTGGGTATTAATTTCCTATCTAGACGACACATACAATATCCTCATTCCGGTCTAACTGGACACAAAGTACCTGTTGCTGGCTGGACCATGTAGGCAAAGCAGTCACAGCTGGACATGCTCGTCCGCGGTTGCACCATATGAGGTTCAGCAACATGGTCTAAAGAGGACCCAACAAAAGCCAAATGCGCGACTCGGTGCGAAATGGCGGGATTTTGTGGGGGTTGCGTTCACACCATTCCCATCCGAACAACCCCGACACGATCGATCCGATTACTCCACATCACAGTGAACAATCACAAGTTGTGATTGGTTCTTGTGCACATCTTTAGAACAACAAAAAACAAATGTGTGGCTTCAAGTGCACAAGGCATATTAGTTGAGTGTCGAGTGGGTGCGCTTCAGCACAACATGGACAACCACTGGTGGTGCTCTTATGGAACAGCTGACCCCATGTAAATTTTGGCTGCAAAGTAGGCACAGATGACGACCCAGTCTTGTTTCCAGCGATGGACATCGCAGACCAGGGTGTCCATCGTCCGAGCTGACCGTATCGAGTCAACGCCTCCAACGGAGGGACTCGGATTTTGTACTCTTCTCACCAACTTATCGTCTAACCTGCGATAAATATGGCTGTGCCATTGTGGCTAACCCTGTTGAATGAGTATGACCAGTTGTGAAATGCCAAAACGGTGTCGTCGAACTCCGAACTCCCTGGAGACCTTTAGAAATTCCTAGAAATCAATAGTCGACGGTCTTCTCGTACCATCGTGGCCAGTTCCTTCATATTTTTGGGATATCGGGAGCGTATAGGCTCGTATTCTTGTCCTCAGTTCTAAACCACTGGACGTACTGCAGTTAGAAGAGCGTTATTCTCCCAATCGATGCGGCTTGTCGCTTTGTTTTCGCTTTGATAATTGGGAGGAATCCAGAATTCTAGGTATTTGAATAAGTTCTTCGTGTAGTGTAATGTCGATCTGGAGAGGAACGTGTTGGCAGAGAATATCTTTGTACAGTTGTTTCAAGTCTGATCAACGTGACACTGTGGTCTGTCTGACCGAATGTTAGTCCCAGGGCAATCATCTATGATCGTTCAGCTGTAGCTCCTTTTCGGTGCCTAACTGCCATCCCATCCGAAGGTTGCTCGAGGGCTGGGATGCTGCCAGGTTGCCCAAGCCTAGACAGGGGAAGTCGAGAGGCGGAGGTCGGGTTCGAACCACGGAATTTCCGGTTAGTAAATTCGCGTTCTAACCACTGAACCATTATCTAATATATTCGATATTGAAGGTCACAATATCTGACTCGCGCCACCTCTGATAGCACGATTCAGTTGCACTCTGTGGCTTATTTTCAGATGATTGGGGATAAGGGTGCATATATCTATAGTCCTGAGGCTCACCGTACAATCACAAAAACTGGTTGGTTGTGTGAGGGGATTTGATAATTTTTTATTCGAGATCTCGCTTCATAAGTGAAGCCAATCTATGCTGAAAAGCACTGTCGCACACTGTGAAGCACAGTGCTTCTCGGATCTTCAGTACAACTTTCCTTCACCAACAGGAAGAAATTGATCACAACAACTAGTGCTGCATTGCACAAGTGAGACGCATGATCTTCAAATTATTGGTTTCTACAGGTCACGAAATCCCAAAAACTACTCTGAGAGTTGTATGAAGTCATTTGAAGGGTGTATCAGACAATTGTCACGTGTCTCTTCAGTGCAGGTCTTTACAAGTAGACCAACCGCTGATAAGACCTTGAACAATCACATCACACAATCACAGCTTGTCTACAAGCGACATCAAATCACAAGCCTTTCATCGTTCGTTCCCCCCTCCCCCCTCTTGCGACAGCGGTGAAGCAGCGTCTACAAATCTACCACAGTCCCTATCACAACAGTGTCGATTGCTTCCGCCGTGTATGCCTCACCGAAGGTCCTCGCGTTCTCTATCGGGCCTACTTTACCCAACTCACCATGAACATTCCCTATCAGTCGATTCATTTTGTTTGTTACGAAACCGTGCAATCCACGTTGAATCCCGAACGACACTACCTACCGTGGACCCATGTCTTGGCCGGAGCGGCAGCTGGCGGAATAGCTGCAGCTGTCACAAATCCGTTGGATGTGTGCAAAACCATATTGAACACACAGGTAAGTCGTCTTATCTAGCCTGAAGAGACGTGATATACAATGCGTCGGAGTAAGACTTCTTGGTCACGTGTCGAAATGTTTGCTTCTCCTGCTGATTGGTCCGCCGACCTGGCAACTCTCTTTTTGGCCAATTACCAAACCCAAAAAGCTTCTTTGAAGGACACGGCTTTTTTCTATACACGATAGTTCATCGAAATATTGCTAGGTCGGGCGCGTTCGTCTGTTGATTTCGCCATCAAACAAGGGGACAGCATTAGTGTACTAGAACAACCAGAAAAAGTGATAGCAATGACAAGACAATTGTTCAACCTTGGCAACGAGTGCGCTAACCGAAAAAAAATCGACCGGTGGTTTGAAGCACAGAGAAACAGTTTGATGATTAAAAAAAGTCATCCGTTTAGAAGAGGCGATCGTCCAACGAAAACTTCGTGCTATATATCTAAGAGCGAAAAATGAAATACGCTGCGAAGATTGGTTAGTGAAATGCAAAGCGTGGAGACATGAACGATTGGTCATCTGCCTCCCCCCATATCGCATCTAGTTGGATGCTGTGAGACAGTACAGAGGGCTGTTGAGTGATTTGGTCGGTTGATTCGTGTCACACGACCAAGGCAGACTCAGCGTTCGTACGAAACGTTTTTGACAGCACAGTACCGGGTTTCGCAGGAGCATCGCGACGTCTCACAGCATCCAACTAGATGCGACATGGGGGGGCGCAGATGACCAATCGTTCGTGTCTCCACGTTTTTGCATTTCACTAACCAATCTTCGTAGCGCATTTCATTTTTCGCTCTTATTTTAACCATCTCATATGTACTGAGCTGATAACGAGATCCCGAAAACAACAATGTTCGTCACTGTGTTCTTTTTCAAACCATTGGGATATTTAAGCAACATATCTAAGAATAGGAAGTCGCTCTACAGATACGCAATGTTTCCACATATTCATCTTTACTGCAAATTCGTTGTGTGATGCGAGTCATATATGTAGGGGTGATTCACCTATTCTCGGTTCCGTCGGGCGCTGCGATCGCCCGTGCTTCATTCCAATGGTTTGTAGACCGTCTCCAATAAAAAAGAAACATCTCCACAGTGTCGGGTGATGAAATTTAAAGTTACCGCACGAGTTGGGGCAGTATACTACTCATAGGGTTGCTGAAAATTCTTTGACAGTTCACGACCGGTTTCGTCCTTCTTGGGGCTCATCAAATATGCGCAGTCCCTAAGTTTCCGTGGACCTTGAACCCAACGCGCACGAATATTGCGAAATACACTCATTTGCAAACAAATTTGGTTTCGCGGGAGACTCACCTTGACGCGTCATAAACGAGAGATTCAGCTGCGTTCCCGCGCAACCAAATTTGTTTGTAAATGAGTGTATTTCGCCACTACGTATATT
This sequence comes from Opisthorchis viverrini, assembly GCF_000715545.1. Taxonomy (NCBI): domain Eukaryota; kingdom Metazoa; phylum Platyhelminthes; class Trematoda; order Opisthorchiida; family Opisthorchiidae; genus Opisthorchis; species Opisthorchis viverrini. The sequence goes on along the minus strand of NW_008752155.1, from coordinate 126,344 downwards.
GTTTTTTCTCTCCACGCGTGTCACCTTTTTTCTTCGTTCCGGTCCGCAGTTTAATCGCTGTGTATGATGTGGTTTTTCAATTTTTTTCCCCAGGAACGCTGCGCACTGCCCCACTTATCTGGTACTTCTTGTCATTCAACATCACCCCCAAATCCGCCCCAAATTCGTGGCCTTCTCGGTGCAGCGCAGCAAGTATTCGCACTGGAAGGAATTCGGGGTTTTCTCCGAGGCCTCGGGGCTCGCGTTCTGACAGCTGTCCCTGGAACTGCAATATCCTGGTCTGTCTACGAATACTTCAAATGGTATCAGCGTATCTCCCCATCCGATTCTTCACAAACAGGCGGTGATTGCGGAGGTTCTGCGGATAATACCAAACCATTTCAAGATGTGTCTCCGACGGAACGATCTGTTAGCAGTCGACGGGGGCTGTTACTACCCGCGGCAGGTGAAGTCGCCTACGCCAGTACGGGAAGAGATGATCTGCGCGAAGTTATGTCCATTGTCAAGGAGTGATTAGATTTCAATCGCGGTTGCACCAATTCCCAAGACAACGATGACTACTCACACGCAGTATGACCTGCTCGCTATGTGAATCTGTATGCGTCCAGTCCCGCTAGTCTGTGAGCACCGTGGCGACTCATAGAAGGTCGTGCCTTTTTCCAATTGATCGAGTTCATTTATACATTCGGTTGCTTTTATGTGTTGCCACTCATGGTGGTACCCTGAATCGCCAACCAACCCATGGAGTGACTATGAAGTACCAACCTAACTTTCTTTCCTTGACCAATGTACATAGCTATCTATAGGATATTCCACGTTGTATATTCAATCTGTCAGGGCAGTAGACCTTTTGAGATTTGTACTTAAATACGAGACACATTGGATAACAGTTGTCTTTTCAATTAGCCTAGCCTACATGAGAGCCACGTTGGTTTGACTGACAGTCGGTCGTGGTAGGATAGATAACGTCATGGGTATACGAATCGGACAACGTGAGTGTCACTCTCTTTCCCGAAAGATTGTCTCCCATCCGAGTTTGTCGCAAGTAACCAACCGTCAGGCATTCTGATTAAATTTCCATTGTCACGTGGTAGGTGCAAAGACTGTCGTTTGAGTAGACACGGATCGTGGAAAAATCAGCTGTAGCACCCTTTCGGTGCCTAACTGCCATATCACCAGAAGGTAGCAAGCACAAAGGCTGGAATACTGCCAGGTTGCCCAAGCCTTGATAGGGGAAGTTGAGAGACAGAGATCGGGCTCGAACCACGGACCCTCTGGTCAGTAACATCCCTCTCTAACTACTGATTCATCTCATCTGGGATACTTATTGATTGTTTCTGTCTGGGCATGGGCAATGGGGCGAGATGACCTAAGTGGTTAGAGCGCGAATTTACTGACCGGAAGGTTCGTGGTTCGAACCCGACCGCCTCTCGACCTCCCCTACCTAGGCTTGGGCAACCTGGCAGTATCCCAGCCCTTGTGTTTACTTCGGCTGGCATGGCAGCTAGGCACCGGAAAGGTGCTACAGCTGGATGCTTTCTTTCTTTTCTTTCATGGGCAAGGCGGCATTATATCGGCCCTCATTCGTACTTTTAGTTGTGTGACATTTCTGTACCGAAAGATGCCACAGCTGAAACAGTCGATATGATGCACGCTGGAAATCAGACGATGATTTTGTGAGTAGTTTGGTCGCCTCAATATGTCCTTTTCTACCGGTATGTGTGTGGAAGTGGGGAATTTCTATGTACTTGGTAGGTTGCTTTATGTGATCACGCAGGTCTGCGAAACTCATCAGAACATTTCTATGCTCCAATCGAGAAATCATGCGATTCCACTTCGTCTCCCCAAGTTAGACTTCTCAATGCGAGATCGAATCCTAGCAAGGCACCTGACAGACACAGATGACGGGTAGCTTCCTGATCGGACTTTCGTAAACAGTCATGATGGCTTTCGAAAAAGCCTTGAAAATTTAGAGATGAAAGGAGGCGGTGATACGATGGAGGGAGTAGAGACATTTTAGTGAGTAGTTGCTTGAACAAGGAAGGAAAAGACAAAGCGGTCTGTTCGACAGCGGAGGCGAGTGGAACGATTGTAAGTCAATTTGAGGGGGACAGCTGACGCAAGCCCCCAGGACGTTTGGAATGATAGTAACGATAAAATCGCCGCATCTCGGTGATGACTGAAGATTATCGATAAGCGATGGGATAACAGTGAGCCTTTCGTTGTATGCGAATCAGAATTTAGAGCTGGTTGGAAAACTGCGTTTCGGACGAATCTTCGATTTATGGGTAACGAGAACATGGCGAGAAACCCCTATCCTGGGCGAATTCGAGGTTGTCAGTTTGATTGCGAATTTTTGGCGAGATCAGCGTTCACACTGACGATTGCAAATGGTGTTTGGAAACCGAAAAGGCGGTGCGCAGGGAAGGATAAGACGTGTGGTGGTAGAGAGTGACCTCATCGACAAATGCATGAACACTGAAGGAAATCTCAAAAAAACAGGTAATTCGTTGTTGTTCCGACCCGCGTAGACGTTCTCATCGGTTGGGAGCTCAGAACTCCTGCAGTCCAACTACCAAAGTCGGATATTGGCAGTTTGGAGATAAGTTTGCTCGCCATACCCGACCAAAAGTTCTTTCACCAACGTTAAGGATCACCCCAGTCATGGTGCGATTTTTTGGCTAGCCAGGATCCCAGAATCTTTGGGAAAAAAGTGGAGATGGTGCAAGTGACAGTTGTCTGGGTTCGAAGTTCCGAGAAAATGGACTAGTTTCTTGCATGGAAGTACCCGTAGAGCTAAATGGGGGGGGGACGAATGCGGGACGAATGATCAACGGGTACACCAGAGAACCGGAAGTGTTGCACTGTCGAGAAGGGTAATCCACTCAGAAACCAGCTTTATCCCAGGCACGGAACATCAGAAATTGGAGACAGCGAAGGAGTGCAAAAGTCACTTTGAATGGACGGCTCCCAGGAGAGGCATTCAATGATGGATTTGTTTTTGGTCTTGTTGATAGTACGGGTGCGGGTAGCGACTGGAACGAGACGTTTATACAAGTTTTTTTTACAGGTAATATCACTGGGTGAACAAATCAGTCAAAGAGGTTCATGAAGCGTGTAGAAATATGGTATGAAAATGTGTATATAACTAGTGGGAATTTCGGAGGACCTCTGGACGAATTTGTACAGGTCATTCGAAAAGCCTGATTCATGGGGATATGTAACCATTCACGCTACTAGGTGAGGAGAACACTTCGAATGGACGGAAACGATTGTGTAGCCAGAGTCGGGTGGGAATGTGAGATGACACCGTGACCAGCGGATCCAAGTAGGTCGGAAGCAACAGAAGGTAGGGTTGCCGGGACGTTTCAGTGTCGGTTGGAGACGCGAGAAAAAAATGGCGACGGGAGGGCAGCTCCTCGCGGACAACTGGATCATCGGGGATGGACGAAACAAACCGTTCGGTTGTCGACGTAATCAAGGATGCAGAGGATTTCACATGAAGGATAGGACAGTTCCGACTTCTGGTTATCACAGGTAGAGGGATGAGGGCAATTTCTGTTACTTGGGACTAAAGTTACTTTCGGAATGTACTACTCATAAGGTTGCTGAAAATCCGTCGAACGCAAACTTATGGGTAGTACATTACAAATATATGCATGTATCGCGATATCTCGAATATCGTAGCGACCGAAACATGAGGCGGCCTGGTGCAGCACATTCAGTTGCACATCACAAACGATAGATTCAGCTGGGTTCCAGGTGAGTCTCTCGAAAAACCAAATTAGTTTGCAAATGAGTGTATATTTGCTAAAGTTACTTTCGGCTTAAAATGAACTGGACAGTTGATGTAAAGACGGGTGGACGACAGGTCCGAACTCCACCTTCAAGATGAAAACAGTGAGACAGAATGGAGTGCGTATGGGATTTGGGTTCCGACTATGAACAAGATTGTTGCGGAGGTAGGATTGCAGATAATGGTCGCGTTTGTTGCAAACTTGGCAGGTCACATTTATTGATCCTACGAAGTGAATTCGGATACTCGTGTTCCGTGGCTAGTAGCTCCGCCGCTGAATTGAGTTGCTGAAGCCACCCAAAGGAACAAATGGTCTCGAACATCGATGTTCCAAGGCTGAATGCTTCCAAATAGTTCTGTTCGTGTGCTCTCGTTCACTGACGCCTACGATCTGTGGCAGATACCTAGCTGGTACACTTAATGCCTATCACGTCAGCTTAGCGACAAGTTAAACGCATGCACGTTTGATTTACGCCGCTTTGCTTTGCTATCTAATCGAGATCCGACGGATGAAGTGCAGTTGGATGGCACGACCAGGTTTTGGAAAATTGGTTGAACAGACATGCTTAACACGGTCAATGTTTGTAGGCAGCGAGGAGCCTAA
>NW_008752155.1:113300-115393 GCF_000715545.1 Opisthorchis viverrini | reverse complement strand
GACTCAAAAGTCTGACCCACGAGGCAACGTATAGTAGGTTCTTCTTTGGGGACCCTGCCCGGAGCCGACGACTCAACAGTCTGACTTGCTCGGCTGAAGGGGGTTGGCCCAACCGGAGGGGGCAGGGAATAAGGCATTGCTGTCTCATTCCTGATGCAGCTGCGCACAGCAGGTGCCCTTTGAGTAGCACTGGGTTCTTTGGTGGTAAAGGTATTTCGACCGTATTGGATAATGCGCCGGCGGTCACGGTCTACCTTTGGACGATCGGAGTGTGCGGTTTTTGAGGCCGACCTTTTATAACCCGTCCTTCCTCGACGGAAGGCAGCATCGCTGCTTCCATAAATATGGACATGCTGGTCGCCTGGGGGCAACACCTTACTGCCTTCACACTCCTGTCGCAGAGGACAGTACGACTTTACCCTCAGATCGCCTCGTAGCATGATTACTCGTAGCACGGGGTCTCGCTGCTCTTGGTCTGGCTGTTCCCCTTTGGCCTCCCTGGCATGGTTGTACCTTGTGGAACGACGTTACAGCCAGTGTAGCCCGCGGGATCATTGCAGCACTCGAGCCTGACCACGACGTCAAGGTGGCATCTTTAGGTAGGGAACACCGTCAATATGAAGCTATCTGACATATAGGGTTTGTGGAGGGCCGATTGTGTGATAAGAGGACTGAATTTTGGGAACGCGGAACCGAATAATACCATTTACATATCAAGGGCGTATGGTCGTTAAGTAATTTTTGAATGAGTACTGTTATTCACATAATATTTCTTTCTACAGGTTGTTACTATATTTCGTGACCGATGTAAAGTGTCCAAACCGCTACCTTAGCTCTGCAATACGAGGCTTCCTGCGCTGAAAACCCGAGAGTCATTTGCGCAAGTTCCCACTGCAGTTGTCGCACACCGATCCCTCGAAAGGGTCAGTCATTCTGAAGGATGAGATTGTAGTTCTGTTGCAGGGCTCACTATTCATAAGGTTGCCGAAAACTCTTGGACAGCCCATGACCGCTTTCATCATTTTTGGGACTCAGTAGGTAGTGGCCGTCAGCCGAGTTTCCGCCAACCTCATGTTCTACATCAGCCCAAATTGTACGCAGTTTTGGAGCTACTCTCATTTGCGAATTAATTTGGTTTTAACAAGAAACTTGTCTGAATCTCTCATTTATGAGACAAACTTAAGAGTGGTCATCACTCGAGAAAACATTGCGATATCTCAGTCCCCTATTATCAGATTCCTGAAAGTAACCGCTGAATGCTCCAAATCTACCGAGACCGTCAACTCCGCTAGATGCTGAGCACACAGACAACGCCCCCTCAATATGTAGCGCGTGACAGCGTTGTATCAAAGCCAGACAGCGCGAGTCAGCGTTTGATCAAGGTCAGACAATGTCCCCTCAATATGCAGCACGTGACGGCCTTGTATCAAAGCCAGATAGCGCGAGACAGTGTTGGACCAAGGTCAGACGGTACCGCTGCACTAAAGTAGCTTGAAGCCGTTGCATTTTCACACTCACGCTCTCCCACTCGCTTGTCCGCAATTAGGCTGTTGTGTTTTTTTATCGGTGAGTCTTTTTCAGACACTAAACACTGGAGCGGGGACAGCATTCAGATATGACACCTATCGACAACAAATCCCTGTGCAAATGATTGTAGTTTGTGGACCTTTGCTTCTTGGCGAATCCTATCCGTCAACGTTTCTATGTGCTAACAGAGTGATTTTTAAGACATATTCGACAAACATGAACCCTCCTCAGAGAAGGGCCGCTTTGCTTCGTTTATCGAATGAGTCTGTGAACCTGCTCGTTCACGCACTCCGTTGATGGCTTTGATCCACTGGCAACACCCTCACGTGCATACGTTTTGACAAGTCTTCTCAGCCGCGACACCATGTCAACTCCCATTCTGATGGGCGTACGGCAGCCTGGAATGTGTGGCAATGATCTTCGGCACTGACGATTCAAGGGTTGGTTTAAACGGATTACTCAATTCGGACGGCAAGCCAACAGTCAGTTTCTGGCAGGCTGGATTGCCGACGTCCACACACCTCATCAACAAGCGCCACTACCTGACTGTCGTACATCCGTGAAGA
>NW_008752155.1:83721-109309 GCF_000715545.1 Opisthorchis viverrini | reverse complement strand
GTGGCCGTCAACCGAGTTTCCGCCAACCTCATGTTCTACATCAGCCCAAATTGTACGCAGTTTTGGAGCTACTCTCATTTGCGAATTAATTTGGTTTTAACAAGAAACTTGTCTGAATCTCTCATTTATGAGGCAAACTTAAGAGTGGTCATCACTCGAGAAAACATATTGCGATATCTCAGTCTCCTATTATCAGATTCCTGAAAGTAACCGCTGAATGCTCCAAATCTACCGAGACCGTCAACTCCGCTAGATGCTGAGCACACAGACAACGCCCCCTCAATATGTAGCGCGTGACAGCGTTGTATCAAAGCCAGACAGCGCGAGTCAGCGTTTGATCAAGGTCAGACAATGTCCCCTCAATATGCAGCACGTGACGGCCTTGTATCAAAGCCAGATAGCGCGAGACAGTGTTGGACCAAGGTCAGACGGTACCGTTGCACTAAAGTAGCTTGAAGCCGTTGCATATTCACACTCACGCTCTCCCACTCGCTTGTCCATAATTAGGCTGTTGTGTTTTTTTATCGGTGAGTCTTTTTCAGACACTAAACACTGGAGCGGGGACAGCATTCAGATATGACACCTATCGACAACAAATCCCTGTGCAAATGATTGTAGTTTGTGGACCTTTGCTTCTTGGCGAATCCTATCCTTCATCAACGTTTCCATGTGCTAAAAGAGTGATTTTTAGGACATATTCGACACGCACTCCGTTGCGTGAACAGGTGCTGACTAAACTGCCCCCGGGGATTCGGCAGATGCCCTACTCAGAAATGAGGATTGTTCACCGCGGAGGATATAACCCCACCTGCTGAAGTCACTTAGTGACTCCCTTCACAAACGTGATACATTCAGATAGAAGCCGCCGGTGGAACCTGATTGATGTAGTCCGTTCTATGGAAGAAGGTAGAAGCTCGGCAAATCAATCATTTCCTATGACCTAAGCATCAGTCCGTTGCTCTTCTCTGTTTAACTTTGCAGAGCGAAACTCAGTGATGACCGGTTTGCTAGTGATTGAATGCAGAGTGGACACGGCTTTGAATGTACGGCAGTGAAGCATCAGTGTTGAACACTGATGTCATGCTGTCGATGATGATGATGGCTTTGAATCCACTGGCAACACCCTCACGTGCATACGTTTTGACAAGTCTTCTCAGCCGCGACACCATGTCAACTCTCATTAAAATTCGCATATCTGATGGTCGTACGGCAGCCTGGAATGTGTGGCAATGATCTTCGGCACTGACGATCCAGGGGTTGGTTTAAACGGATTACTCAATTCGGACGGCAAGCCAACAGTCAAGACAGTTTCTGGCAGGCTGGATTGCCGACGTCCACACACCTCATCAACAAGCGCCACTACCTGACTGTCGTACATCCGTGAAGAAGACCTGAAGAATAGAAAATCGAAGGTTATTTGTAAGTGCACATTTGTTATATCTGACTGGTGTTCCCACTCCAGTGTCTGGTGGCAGGAAGAACTCACGAACAGGGGAAACAACAGCTTTATCGCGACAAGCGAGCGCAAAAGTTACAGTGGCACGCGCTATTTAAACGACACTTTGACATTGATCCAGGCTGTCTGATAGACGTTCAGTGAACACCAATCAACATCGATCGCGCTTCTATCTGAACGCTGATCACATTCGCCCGTGCTTCTGTGGCATGCCTGAACACTCATCGGCTTTTGCTGAATCAATTAAATGATTGACCGACCTGGATGCTTGCCGGCTTCCCTATTAAGACTTTGGTAGTTTTCGGGTCTCAGTAGGTTCCGGGTGTTCTGGAGTTGCTTTCACGAATCTGATAACATTGAAGAAAACTTTCAATAACAAAATGGCTGCAACTCCAGAAGGTTCAGAGTAAGGTGCCCTTCGAACATCTGCCGGCTTAAATCCCGGTACACTGCAGCAAGATAGATGGGTAGCCCTTCTACAGTTTCCACTCACACATGGGGAGAACCGAATGAACCACTGGGTCCCTTTGAGTCAAATCAACAAGAAAACGTAGATTGTGAGACGTTAACAACTCACAATACTTTCATCAGTTGCATCGCAAAGCAATCTGGATTTATAGATGACACGTTATGCAAGAAGTTGGGGTGCGATGAGCTTCAGAGTAAGCAGACTGTCTGAATCGAAAATTCTTGTGTGCACTGTCAGCTTCGTTCTTTTTTCTTCCAATTGATGGGAACTCAAAAGAAGAGGTGTGTGTGAGTGTGATTGCGCGGCAAGATCGTGAAGACTTGAGAAGACCTGTTCCACAGGTTTGTCACGCTACTGATGCGCCTCGTTTGCATGACGTTGTTATTCAGCTGTTATGTGCCACTGGTCCGTGACATTTTTTTTCGTTCAGAACGGAACAAGGCCGTTTTATCTTTATGTGTTTCACCGAAACTGCGGGTAAGCTGATTGATGACATGTACGGTAGAGTGGTTAGGCACACCCCTGGGGTTCATCTGAACCAAGCGACCAAACGTAACTTTGCAGCGGAAAGTGTGTGGCTTATGAGAGTTTGTTGTCTTATGACGTTAGCAACGCAAACGTTAGGCAAAGTAAAACTTCTTTTTTGATTGTTGATCATCTCAGAGAAGGTTCATTTATTGTGAAGGATGATGGAGGCGGGTCGTTTTGACTGAAACGATACAATCACGTGAGCACGAGATTCAGTTAGACTGAGGCCTCTTTCATCTCACATTGTCGTGACTCAGTCTGTCTTCCGTAAACTTTTGTCAACAAAGGTTTGGGGTAGAAACGGTTGTGTTTGACGGTCGCCTGAAAGAGTTGGTCTGATACTCTACTGTTTCTTTTTCATAACCAGTGCGTATCATTTCGTTGCGGTTGGTGCAAGATTTATGTCTGTGCTGTCAGGAAGACACCGATTATCAAATTTTTAGAGATTTCAAATGACCTTGCATCGAAAGAGACAAGCTTCTAAACCACGTAGTAAGACGTTTCTGTTGGGTGCCTGGTATTCTCGTTCGTTTAACCTCAGTTATGTTCTTCTCGGACGCTATTAATGATGAACCCCTGTGAATACTGTTCGTGCCTTGGTGATGCATCATTTCATCTGTGACTATCAAGATGATGAGTAAACGTGACCTTCTTCCTCTGTACTCTCGTAGGATTGAGAGACTTGAGGTAAAGTTGTACTTTGGAGGCACACAACTGTCTTGATTTTCGACCGTTATGAAACATGCCAGTGTCATATACTTCTACCAAGTTTGTCGACCTTTCCCTGGACGTTTCCTGTGTTGCGTATGTTGACGGTCCAGTGGAGTGTAAGCTTCAAGAAGATATTTATTTTGGATGTAAATATGGGGCAGTGGCTCTGACACCCCTGTCTTTTGTGACCCGGACCTATGAGAGCAAAGGGCGTGAAGATGAACGGCAAGTTTCGCATACGCCCGAAGTTTTGCTGTAATGCGGTAGATCGACAAGACACTTCTCGTAACCCAACCAACAGCGCACTGAAGATGTCTCCTCGAATGGTGACGAAATGTTTGCAAATCAATTGCCAATTGGCGAACAGATCAACAGCCACCTGATCAATTACCAACTTCCCGTAATGTTGACAACAAAAGATGCTCCATTACTCGGAGGTTAGAAACCACTGTTCTACTCATTACTCGGGGTCTTCAGATGTTACGTTGGTAGATGCTCACATTTGAGTAAATGCTGTGTGCACTCACCTGTTATACATGCCCGTAGGATAACTGAATGAAGAGCAACCATCACGACGAGTTCAACTAACCGATCATCCTTCTATTGTTGTGAGGGTACTTCATCAGTCCCTCTCATCCGATGTCCAAATCTATAGGAACCTCATGTGATTTGTCACTCCAAAACCCTTCTTTTTGGGTTGCTTCGGCTGGTGTTGTTTAAATGCTTGCTAATAATCACGTGATAAAACACGGTCTCGGAGAGTCCTTGAGGATAACCAATGTCCTACCAAAACGAATTTTCACCCTAGAATTAACTTCATTCCCCCGAGGCTCTTCGGTGACACTGTGCAGTTGATTTCTACTTTTCTTGTCATATATTCTAGCCACAAATGTTTCGCCCGAAATAGCAGTGCGAATATCTTGCAGTTTTTGTCTCCTTGTTTTACCACCGTAATGCACTCAATGTTATACGTTGTGCAGTGATCTGATCTATTGGGAAACCGAAGAAACACTGAACTATACTACTCATAAGGTTGCTGAAAATTCTTCGACAGCTCACGACCGGTTTCGCCCATTTGTGGGGCTCATCAGGTAGGCGCATGGAAACACCACAAACGAGAGATTCAGCCGGGTTCTGGGTGAGTCTCCCGAAAAACCAATTTTGTTTGCAAGTGAGCGTATTTCGCTAATTTCGTGCAGTTTAGTTTCAAGCAGAACATAAGGTTGACGGAAACTCGGGGACTCCGCCTACCTGATGAGCCCCAAGAAGGACGAAACCGATAGTGGGCTGTCGAGGAGTTTTCAGCGACCACATGAGTTGTGCATTACAAATATATATGTCGCGATATCTCGCGACTGAAACATGAGGCGGCCTGGTGCAGCACATTCAGCTGCCTAGAAATATCACAAACGAGAGATTCATCTGGGTTCCAGGTGAGTCTCTTGAAAAAACCAAATTAGTTTGCAAATGAGTGTATTTCGCTAAAACATTGAACTAATTTACGCAAATTAGAAATTCAAAACTCATGGAAAACGGTATCACATCAGGCGAGCCGAGAGTTGATTAGATTGAGACATATTAGATGTTTAATCTGTATGCTTTGGCTGGATAGTGATCAGTTGCAACAAGTGATGGGCTCAGAATTCGACCGTAGCAGTTTGATCGACCATCCATTCTGTGATTTAATTGGTACAACAACAACACCTAAGCCAATCAGAAACGAGTCAACACCTTCACGTGTGCAGACGTGTTACGTAATCACGGTGACCTGTAAAAATGCTACACAATCACAGTTTTCTGACGTTTTCCGAGTGATGTTGGAAAAACCGTTTGTCTCTCTGGGTGTGCGTCCCCAAAACTATGACGGTTTTGTGAAATACGTCCCCGGTGTCGTGTGCTACTCTGCTCTGGGTGCACTTCCGTCCCCCATATTGACGTGCAGTCGCTTGGTCTGCTTTGAATTCGTGGCAGTATATAATACTGTACACAAAATTTTTAACATAGAATGCTTTGGCAACACCCATAATCGATCATAATTTAAGCAACCGCTCTATCCAGCCTAAATGTATTCGCTAAAAAAGACAATTGGTCAAAAACGCCAAGTAGAGTAGGGTTGGGAATTCTGACAAATTCACCGAGAGTTGGCATGCAGAATGGATTTTTCACTCATCTTCATGCTTCACGCAGTAGTTCTCATGCAAAACGATGTGGGCGATTTTTGTAAAAGTCTCGAAAATCCAATAGATATCCACTCCATTAGGCGTTCTGACAATCGATTTTTAAACAGAATTTCTTTCACAATAATATCCCAAATCAATAGGTTTTCCGAACCCCGCTCCTGTTTCGCTAACGGTTGCACTCGTTTGTAACTTGATACCTTCATCCCGTGCACTTTCATAGGAATTAGTGAGTAGTAATCCTTCGTCCAAGGGAATTTTTCACGCTGACTTTCACCTATGATCAACTTATCTCGCATCAGTCTCAACATGGGCATCGGATTTGAGACCTACGTTCTTGACCTCACAAAATTCACTCACCTTCTGGATTTCTGATCAGTCTCATACAACATCGTGCTCAACACAAACTCAAGCATCCCGCTCGAGTGCGCTAGAATTCAACGCAAGGTTCATCTCGACCTTAAGAAATTCCTCAGAATCTGGTATGTTTTAAAACTTCGCTAAATTCTGGCAATGATAGAAGGCCATATTCGGTGGGCGATCAGGTGCCCGCTAAGCAGTTCTTCATCATCATCATCAACGACAGCATGACATCAGTGTTCAACATCGATGCTTCACTGCCGTACAACCATGATTTACTTGAAAGCCTTATTGTAAAGAAAAGAGTAAAGGTGGACGAAGGGACTTATTGCTAGCTGAACACAAACATTCCGAGTTACCTACACCATCAGACATTCGCTAGGCGATCTGGATAGAAACTGACAACAAAAACGCCACTGACCTCGGTTGGCAGCCATATCTTGAAGCGTCTCCAACTAGGCTGAGCAGTTCGTCGAGCTTGCAATCATTTATCCCTAATAACCGAGGTGATATTATTAATATCCAGATGGATAACAAGCTTTGCGAACAGACTGGCGACCACGTGATCAACCACCAATGAACACATCCGAGCTACAAATATTCCGGTATATTTCCGAAGCCTCACTTATTGTCTTATCAAGCACATGGAGATTGGTATGCATCCCATCTGAACATTTTTTGCGCGTGAACAGCCCAATTGATGCAAGGTAATTGGCCTGAGTACGATACGAAATTCGTTTGGCCACCGGAGTACTGGACAACTAAATTCGCCCAAATCCTGTGGGTAAACAGAAATGGCTGTCGTGTAAGGAGGAAAGCTCTCAGCCGCGAAGTTGTTCATCAATGAACCAACTAAACAGTTATTGGGTAGTGGATAGGAAAGTAAACGTCTCATATGCACCTTTTTTTAAACTGAACATCCTCACGCGTCTTCTTGCACGTTCGTGGATATTCGTTGACTATCAAAGCAATTCCACAAGTTCTGTAATGAACCCAACTTTCCAATGGACGCGAGGCAAATTTACTAGAAAACCACACACTACTCACATGTCTAATCAGTAGTATCTGCAGCCAGACTAGTACGCGGCCAGTCAGTGGCCGGTTTACTGTCGTAGTCCGTCTCGCCATAAAAACCGTGCATATATTACTTTCGCGATTTCAGAGTTTAAATGAAATGCCATCCTACGGAAAGAATAGATAGACTCTGGCATCACTGAATTTACACATGAACTTAGCCAACTGCGAACAACCTGATGTTCAAGTAGAACAAATTGTCGAGGGAAACTCGATGGCTGTACCTATCTGATGAGCCCTAAGAATAGCGAGACCGATCGTAGACTGTTGAAAGGCTTTAAGTAGCCTTATGGATAGTGTCCTACGTCAACAACTGAATTTATTGAGTGAATTTCAAGCAAGTAACGAGAGCGTACCCGCCTAGCCACACACAGACGATGTCCCGTCGATCGGTGATGAAACGTGTGCAAGCCCTGCTCAAAATTGGGCTGATCATTTGATGTTAGTAGAGTGGCCAATATTTTGGAAAATACGCCATATTTGCTTCAGCCCCTAACCTGGAGACTATGTTTGCCGGACCTCCGTCGGGTGAACACATTGGAAGGACAGCCAAGCACCACAAGCTTTCACCCCACGATGAGGTCGTCTTCTGACGAAATGGAAAAAATACGTAGAAGAAATGTAACGCAACTGTATTCGATCATCAAGAACTTACACTTCACAGGAAAATAATTACCTGGTAGAGAGACGAATATCTCGGGAGATCCAATTGCCCAGGTCTGTAATCAGGAACTGAAGCCATTCCTCAAAACCACTTTGTTTTATGGGCCATAAGTTCCACAGAAGGAGGGGTCATACGCACTGCGTAGTTCTACGACCCCTCCGTCTAAATGGTTTGTTTGAGTGAGCGGCTTCTCAAGGTCACCGGGTCGTCAAATTATGTAGTTGATTGCCACTACTACACTCCACATAATTGATGTAAAAGCCTAAAAACAAACCGTTTCTTCGGTTCCCGGTTATCTGAATCAGTTTGCGGGGCGAACGTTTGTTCCACACACACGTTCCTGACAAAAACACAAATCTCCACGTGCGTATCAATTATTCGCCTGACTAACGTTGCTATGTAGACAGAGGGGGGCGAGTTGGCTCAAGTGGTTAGAGCGCGAAGCTACTGACCGGAAGGTCCGTGGTTCGAACCCGACCTCTACCTCTTGACCTACCATGTCCAGGCTTGGGCAACCTGACAGTATCCCAGCCCTCGTGCTTCCTTTGGGTAGCATGGTAGCTAGCTATCGGAAGGGTGTTACAGCTGAAGGATGTAGACATTCTTTTTGCTGCAAGATCAGGTAAGCAATTTGTTGGCAAGCAATTTGTTGTTGTGCTGCCTAACTCAGAAACAACGGCAGCCATCGCCGAACACATCCAATTTAAAGACGTACAAGTGAGCCATTCAACAATTTTAGAAAGTGAAGAGGAAATGCATCACCACTAGGCTGCGCGGTAACGGACAGGAAGTGCACTCATTTGCAAGTAAATTTCGTTTCAACGTGAGGATCAACTGAATCCTAGCTGGAGCTCTTGTTTCGCACATTCTCCAATGAAGGTGCTGTCCAAATCGCCACCATGTTTCAATTGGTACGAAATCCAGACATCGTAGTGCATTGTATAGGCGTGGTACACTACTCACAAGGTTGCTGAAAACTTCGACGATCCGTTTAGCCCAAGTTCCCGTCAACGTTTTGTTCTACTGAAACACAATTTGGACAGATTTCGACAAATACACTCTCACCCACCCATCAGTTTGGTCTTAAAGGGGCCTCACGGGGCGAGATGACTCAGTGGTTAGAGCGCGGATTTACTGTAAGGTCCGTGGTTCGAACCCGACCTCCACCTCTGGACTTCCCCTGTCTAGGCTTGGGCAACCTGCTTACTTTGGGTGGCATGGCAGCTAGGCACCGAACGGGTGTCACGGCTGAACGAGCATCTGTTAAAGGGGGACTCAACTGAATCTCTCGTTTATGCTATCGTTCAACTGAATGAGCTCACAAAGGCCATCTGATGCCTCCTATACTACCATATTCGAGGTAGATTTTCCTGAAGAAAACTACCCACATGGTTGGCGAAAATTCATAGGCATCCCACGATCGATTTCGCCGTGCTTGGAGTTCATCGGATAGGCTTAGCCACCGTCAACCTCGTGTTCCGTTTGAATACAAAGTATACAATGTGAAACACGAGGTGGCAGCACAGGCAGTTGAAGGATAAGGGTTGGCGAAATTCATAGGCATCCCACGATCGATTTCGCCGTGCTTGGAGTTCATCGGATAGGCTTAGCCACCGTCAACCTCGTGTTCCGTTTGAATACAAAGTATACAATGTGAAACACGAGGTGGCAGCACAGGCAGTTGAAGGATAGCACAAACGAGACATTCATCTGAATCTTTCGTTAAATCGAAAATAACTTTCGGAAGACAGGTTTTGGCAGTTTGCCCATCATTTAGTGTTCAAGTAGACATTAGGTTGACGGTCTGCGCCTACCTGACGAGCTACAAGGACGAAACCGGCCGTCGGCTGCCGAGTGGTTTTTAGAAAAAGAACTTGAAAACAGAGTTATTCAGGAGGAAAAATTCGAGCAAGGAGGCCAATAACCTGAAGAGTAGTGATGGCGAGTTTTGAAATTAAACACGCGGAAAAAGGTAATAAAATCAATTAAGGGTTCTGGAAATTATGGTCCGCTGCTTTTAGCGGAGTTCAGTGGTTGGACCAAAATACATGTGTCAAATGCTAGACATCAAGACACTGACAAACTAATTCCGAATCACACCTGCACCCCAAAGTGGCACTGATCTCCTAGGCCACTTCGATTAAGAACTACCGACCTAAACCGCGGGAGAACAAGATTATGACGAAGGCTGTACGGTTACTGCAGCGCGATCATCCTACACAGTCAGTAGGCGTCCGTTTCCCAATCGTTGCTTTTTGTATTGTTGAACAGAAGCGCATTTGTCACGACCGCAACTCAAGATGTTGCGAAGCAGCGACCGAACGGTTCAACAAAACAGAACCAGGGTGGGTTAGGATTTAGATAGCTCGGATTTCCGCTGTAGTGAAATTCCTTCAGTCGGCCGATGGGTTCACCCAACTCGTCAAGACGGAGGCTGAGATGGCATAAATAGGGTTTTGCTTTTTGTCCAAAGCGATTGGCAGAGTCTTGTAGACAAAAGACTGGTTCAACCATCACAACCACTTAGTTAGTAAATTTCACACCTGAATTTCTCATACTCAGTGGCAAAATTCACTTTTACTGGTGGCTACACAAATTTACAACGCCCTGGTGAATACAAGAAGGCGTGAAGAATGGGCACTCGGGGATACAAGACACATAAGGGAACCTCTGAAAGCATGGTACGCTGCGATGGATACGATCACGTGACACGTCCAAGTGGACCCAACCCGCGCGCCACTACACATGAGGGACCAGCGACGTAACTGGAATACTAAAGTGGATTAACACACTAAGAAGCAATAAGACCCCTGGAGTTGGGTCAGCAAAGGTCGCAGCACGGATACCAGAGGAACAGAGAGTCCCCTCGAGTAGCAAACAGTAGATAAGACCATGACCAGCTGGGCACAACTCTTACATCGACGTCGACTAATCGAGCTGCACGGTAACGATAGAACCTCTGGACACAACAATCACCTCAACAGCAACAGGTACGATAACAAACCGCACTAATACACAAACAACCACTGACGAGTCGCTCCGATCCGTTTCACAACGATATACTGATGACGTTATCTCGGTTATGGTGGGACGATTGCAGTTGTCACCTAGTTTGTCACTTTCGGTGCTAAACCGGTGCATGCCAGCAGGCTGCCGCCGCCGACCGTTCGATTCGTTTCCTCTGTCATCAAAAGGTGGTGGAATCTCAGTTGATTCGCTCGTTCATTATACTGATCGTTCATTATACAGAAAAAATTCCCGTGTTTCAGGTGGTACGGTTTTCGAAGTAGTGTAGTATGTTGTCCAGACGGAATACGACAAGGGCATCTTGAAACGTTCGTACAATGTGAGCTTAAGTAGAACGGAAACTTGAGGACCGTGCCTGCCCGGTAGGCCCTAAGAAGGGCAGATGCGGTCGTGGGCTGTCGAACAGTTCTTATCGACCTCGCGAATAGTGTTCCACCTAGAGTGAAACACGTTTACACGACCGAGACGGCCATCTCATTCCCGGGTCATCATGGTGAGTGAGTACCTTGGCGGCTGAGTAATATAGAGGTCTGCTTGCTACCCAAAGGAGTAGGCATGTGATACGAAGTACAGGGAGTGAGCCACATTGGTATACGTGTTCACATCGTTCCATATTTGCTTTGTGTTCAACCACCTAGGTTGTCAGCCTGAAACGTAGAGAGCGATTACTACACGCGTATGTTACCTGAAGATATGAAAGTTAGCAACTCACCACCGGTTACCTATTAAGGAGAGGAAGCCTGTTCGCGTTAAGGAACTTGCCAAAAGATTTTCTCGACTGTTGTACTCAGTTCAAAATCTCCGTTTTTGGTGCTACCACGCACGGAGATAAAGAACACTTAGACGTGAAGTTTATAGTCCTGATTATGGGTAATCGTTGAATGGAGTGAATCGAACTCAGTGATGTGTGACGAACCGTCGTACAAAACGTATGTCGGTCAGTGACTCGTCCAGTAAGCGAGAGGTTGGTGGTTCGTGATCGTCTCTAGGAATGCCTCTTCGTCCGCCGAACTGCAGCACCCTTTCCACATGAATCTGCCATGTCACCTGAAGGAAACACGAGGTCAAAGGTACTGCTAGGTTGCCCAGGCCTAGACAGAAGTAGTCAAGATTCCGGGTGCTGAGTCTAACTTGACCTTATGATAATTCCCCCATTCATTTGCTTACTCCGCCTATGTACTTTTGATCCCATTTTTTTTGCTTATTCGTACCTGCCACTCACCTTGCCGCAGAGGAGATCCTTTCCGACACTTGTGTTGTGACCTGTGTGCTTGTGTGTGAATGTGCACTGCTGACCTACTTACCCATGTGCGTTCATGTCCCGTTTGCTGAGCCTGCCTTGGCTTGTTTTCTCATGAGTTCCGTATTGTCGCACGTCCAATGAGAATCACGAGACCGTCGTCGGAAGGAACGACCGCAACCCACGTTACTGAGACATCATTCCGCTCGCCGTTGTTTGTGTGGACGTTGACACTGCACTGTGAAGTTGTTAACGCTACGAATGTGAACAATTGAGGTTTGTTGTACACATTTGCTTACCCTTGGGTAAATAGTACCGTAGAATTACGAACCCAATTCTTTCTTTTGATATTCGGGATTTTCGAACCTACGAGTCACTCAAAGTCCCGTATGGGGGACCCCAACACCGGGTTGGCGTTCGAACCACGGACCGTCCGGTCAGTAAGTTCGCGCCTTAACCATCGAGCTATCTCAAGCTCGGGTACCTCAAAATTCCCGTTCGTTGTTCATTGGTTGACAGTTCAGCTGGACGAAAATTAGCGTGTTCATCTCCGTCCTTCCAGACGGGAGACCTTCAACCTTCACAAAGCATATTATTCGGGCAGTTTTTCGCCAAGCAATGCATTATGCGTAGATCCTCGAAGTAATTTTAAGCGGGATCTTAGCCAATTGTGTAATCGTGGAGAACTTCGACGATTGCACGAACCTGACGTGAGGAATCCGAACGGATTTCCAGTATTGATCACGAGGCCAGATCCTACAAAGCATCAATACCGTGCATGCGTTCCCAGATTCAACTGATCCTAACTATCGCTAATCACAAACGGATGACCTTTAATACGGACCGCCATCGAGTGAATCCCGCTTCAATCTTGAGTAACCCACCACGTCTAAAAACTCCCCCTTAAGAGACCCCATATTTAAGCTGCAACTCTGCACCCTTACAAGGTTGCACCTGAATTTAGTAAGTGCGATTCAGCGGGCGTAAAACAGCGTCGACGATGTGGAACGGATAACTCGCCGGACACCGCACCACAGCAAATAGCTGTGGATATAGAATCTAGCATGTTGTAGAAATAAGGGATGACTATCAAACATGCATTAGAGGGGTGTTGCATTAATCCGGGCAACAACTGAGTAAGGCCCGTTCAGGATTTGACTACAAACAGGTCACAGGAAAACCCTACCCTTTTCTAGATTACAAAATCTTTCCTTATGGCCTAGAATCCATGAAGGCACACTCGGCCTCATACTATAGAAGCTCGGATGCGGAGCTGCGCAAAAGACAAGCAGAATCATTCACCTAAAACTGATCGATCATCAAGACATAGTCATCATCGACAGCATGACATCAGTGTTCAACACTGATGCTTCGCTGCCCTACAATCATGATCTGTTTGAAAGCCTTATCGTGAATAGAATAAAGTGAACGGGGAAGGGAATTAGCGCTAGCTCACTACAATCATTCCGAGATGCCTGCACATTCAAACATTCATTCAGGCAATCTGGGTAGGAACTAACAACAAGAACGCCACTGGCATCGGTTGGCAGCCATACTTTGAAGCATCTCAAACTGGGCGCAGTGAGGACCACGCGGTCCCCATCCTGGAAGGCGAGTAGCACCGACACCACCCAAGCGTCTCGTAATCTCCTTCGTACTCCTCTACCAGGTCGAGGGTTGGCTTCCATCACTCTCAATTGGGCATCGAAAACAGTACTCTCTACGGGAAAGAATGGTTCAGCATACGTAACACATGTCCCAACCAACGCAGTTTCTGGTGCTGGACACATTCTTCAGTGGATATGCCCGTTCCACGATCAAAAACTCGCTTTCTATACCCGTTCCACGATCAAAAACTCGCTTTCTAGTTGCCTCGGATAGGCCGACGCCAACCCACACGCATTAGCACGAAGGTTGGCAACCTTCAAGACCGGTAAACCGAGGATCGAGTTTGTAATTTGTTGCAATCTTGGTAACATGCAGCACATGCCCCAGCGTGTACTGCGCGACAGACCGTGTGTGGTTGTAAATCCCAGCGCTTTAGCTTGCAGAATAGTAAAAAAAATCACCGATGGACCACATATATTTACCAAGAAGATTTGCCAATGCGGAGTAGAACAAACATCACAGATAGTGAAAACCATGCAAAAAAGAAACGCTGCAAGCACAGAGAACAACAGATCGTGTTTCAAAAGTTTCTTCATTTTATGAAGAAACTGTAAGGATAGCCCTGGTATTTCCTCCGGAAGACAGACAGTACCAAGCTGAATGCGACCGAGAAAAGCCCGACGCCTCCGAAAAGGAAAACTAGAAAAGGGAAACACAGACAACGGTTGGTTACATCGTAAAAGCGGTATGGACGACAGCGTGCAAGAACCGCGGAGCAGCAAACAGCAAAAGAGTAAATTTTATCTCGGTAATGAGGTCTATATCATGCCGGCGTAACAGATATCAGAGAAATCGCCTTCCCGATCACGGGGATGATTAGATCACTTGCCACGGTGTGGATATCACGAGTTATTGAGTAGGTCATCGGGTACCTGGAGAGTACGAAACCGGTGGGTTCATCCTAAGCGGTTCGGGATGAGTGACTGTGCGTATATTCGCGTTTCGGAAACACAACACTTGTTGAAAAAAACAGTTGGAGAGTGTGTATGGAAGGAATAGAGACTTTGGACGTTGTCGTATCGAACAGATCCCCTGTATTTAAGGTTCGTTTTATTGAGTGGCCGTTTCGGCGTCAGACACTGGTTAGGCGACTGACTGCTACGTGGGCCAGGGACAACTAGATTCCAGACAGGAGAAAAATCGTCCGGCTGTAGCACCCTTTCGATACCTAGCTGCCATGCCACATGAAGGAGGCACGAGGGCTGGGATACTGCCAGGTTGCCCAAGCCTAGACAGGGGAAGTCAAGTGGCAGAGATCGGGTTCGAACCACGGACCTTCCAGTCAGTTAATTTGCGCTCTAACCACTTGGTCCATCTCGCCAACATGCCAGACAGGAAAATGCTATAAAAGAGAAACCGTAAAATGAATGACAAATTCCTGCTACACGGGCCGAAAATGCACACCTCTGACGAGCCAATCGACAGTGCATGAAGTCTGGCAAAAGTCATCCTCCACATCTGTCACATACAAGTTCTTTGACTGATTCACACGAAACCGAAAGCATCATGCTTGGGTTTCCCTCTTGTTGCGGTGAGATGCTCAGATCCACCAAATCAGATGCGCCACTCAGCTGGCGGAATGGCGGTCAGATGTGCTTGGCTTGTACACCAGACACTCGGTGAAGCACGACCAACGAGTCCACAGCTTACCATTCGGCCAATCAGGACAGATGAGGGGATAAAACTTAACCAAAGAAGCTTTCGGTTGAGGAACTGAAAACCAGAAATCACTTACGCATTTTCTTTCCCGAGTCGCAGGTTTCTCCGACGCGATGAATCATAATGATTCCAGCAGTAGCCAGAACGTCTACGATGAATGATTCAAGGTTAAGAAATAAGCAGACGACCATAAACCCACGAAAATGTTATGCGTAAATAAGTGATGTAGAAATCAAATCTTGTGAGCAGCATTGTTCCCCTTCTCTCCGATGGAGCACCGTGTTGCGAGACTTAAGTGGTTCCAGGTCGATGTTGGAAGGAAGACAGATAAGAATGGCGCAATGTATGCTTTAATAGTCTAATAACTATTGCACATGCACTGAAAATATGGAGGTAAGTAATTCCTACTGGGAGAGCTGACAAACTTAATGCGGCACGAATGCTTGACAAGACAACTGGAAAGTTTTTTGCGAGAAATGGAAGATTTTCATAGCATGCAGAAAAATATATTCCCCATCTGCTGCGCAATTATCTCTAAATGAGCAAGAACTCCGAGTAGTGCAAAGACGTTCAGCTGTAACACCTGTAACGGGGGAACGGTATCTTCGAGTGACGCGTAGTACCAGAACCTCCGGAAAGGCAAAACAAATTCGGAGCTGGGTTTCTATACGTTGTCAGTTTTCCTGCAGGAGTGTCAAGCTTGACAGGAATAACTCCTAGGCATGCTGGAAGCCGACAACCTCGAGTTAAGGCACAAAGAACCTCCCCCTCTGAAGACGTCGAAGCTTTGTTTCCGGGTTTTCATGCATGTAACAGCCTATGATGTCGTCCCCTACAACCTGACTGGCCGCATCGAACAACTGAGTTGCAATAATTAGCCATGTGGGAGTTTCCTAAGCAGACAAAGCATGCATTATGCTCCCGTATGCATTTCTATCCATCAAGAACTTCCATAGACAGAAAGCGCTGGCAACTGGAAATTGGGTGGGGCTGTGAACATAATGGGCAAGCAGTTGGACCACTGCGTCTGGCCTAATGTTGGTTAGGAAACTAGTGAAACCATCCCGTCTAGGGGCTTGGTTGGTGGATGTTGGCGTTACACGAGGGCGTCTTACGCCCCCCTCTCGAGACCGTTGCTCAAACCGACTCCGTACAACCCTGGAGCGTGTTCACAAACTCCGTCAAGTCAGTAACCGTTGGGTCCCGGCCATTCATCGATATCTTATCTACCGCCTCAGCCCATTTGTGCTGCAATGGCGAGGGAAGAGAACGCACGATTCTTTGGCTCCAGAACAGGGATCGACTGTGGAACTACTCAAGGTGGAACTATCACACTTTGATGGTAATCCGTGTCATTACTGGAGATTCACCTGCCAGTTTGTGGTATATGTTGAGAGCAAGGTTCAGGACGCCAGTCAGAGGCTCCTGTATCTGATTCACTACTATCAAGGCGACGCAAAGGCGGTCATTGAAGAATGCGTGATGCTCCCGCCGGAAGTAGCATACTCCAAGGCTCGGGAGATGCTACGCAATCTCTTTGGTCAGCCTCATGTTATTACTCGCTGTAAACTTGAAAGCCTGTTTCGATTTGCACGACAGACCACTGGATCAGCCAAGTCTTGTGCATAAAAATGCGCAGTTGTAAAACTGCATCGACGTAAATGCGTTACGTTTCAGACTTGCACTCACTTGTGGTTGTAGAGAGAATCGTGCGTCCTCTTCGTTCGCCATTGCAAAACAAATGGGCTGAGGTGGTAGATAAGATATCGATGAATGGCCGGGACCCAACGGTTACTGACTTGACGGAGTTTGTGAACACGCTCCAGGGTTGTACGGAGTCGGTTTGAGCAACGGTCTCGCGTCAGGATAGAATACCGATTTCTGGGACTTCAGTTTAACCCTCTTTCTTAGAAGCTGAGGCATGACTCATCATCCTCAGATTTCGTCAACGCTATACTGTCTGTGGCATAATACTAAACTTACAAGGTTCGACACACGGACGATAGCATGTTATCCAATTGTCCAGCCTTAGTTAGTAAAGGCCAACTCAATATTAGTGGGTTGGCAGTATCCCGGTAATTGTGTGTCAAACGAATGAGCGCATTCAAGCTGAACTTTTCAGAGTGAATTTCCACATTCCTATTATCAGAACTATATTGTCCGTGATGTGTGCTGAGTGTAAAGATCAAAGGCCTGACAAGATCTTCGATGCAGTCACCAGTTAATCCGAACTGAGCCGTGAAGAACTTCGTAGTTTGAATTATTATGCAGCGCAGCATTCGAATAATAAGCTGGAAAGTTTTTACTAGATATCCCCTCTTTTTGCTCACAAACGGCGCTGAAAACCTCACTTGCCTCCTCCGTTAGTGTTGCTTCATCTTCTTGGGAAAGACATGTTCTCCGTATCCGACCCTACCCTAATCACCCCATTATGCCCAAAGTTCAGGGGTAAAAACCTGCCCAAACGGCTCCAATGTGATCTCCCATACTATGCCTTACTGAGTGACGAATGGTATGTATTTGGGCGCCATCGTCCTACCAGTGACTTAGTGACGTGTCTTCCGCGTCTGATTACATGCCCTAGACTACCTCTGTGAATCAGATGAAGTGGGCCTCGAAAGCTACCTATTAAGTGTGGCACGTCAAACCCATCAAGCTAAATATGTACGACCCGCGGGCTCTTCTGTTCAGTTGGATTTGAAAATCCCCGATGAAGCCGCCGCCTGACCTCAATGGCGCTTTTTCATAGGCGCACAGAGCCAGTGCTAGAGTTCCGACGAGGCCCGCTATACCTTGCTCCGATTTCTTACCGTTCATAAATGCCCTACTTTAATCGTTTTTTGTATGTATACATGCCTGCCGCCCTTCGCACATTCATTCCTCACAACTCCTAGTGATCTGCCATGTCTCGATGAATGCAGTCTATCAACAAACTTTATTTGGAGCCTACCGGATGCAAATGCACTTTGCCTTGCAAATTCATAAATGGTTCCGTCAACTTCCGCCGTTTCACTTCCAAACACACTATCTCCAGCCTCATACCATAATCTCCCCTTTGCACTCTCCTTAGTTTGACACTTTCCAACCATATTTCAGTCATCTCAGGTCTCACGCAGGTTTCCGTGAAGGTTGAATTTATGTTGTTCGGAAATTCCTCTCACCCCTTTCAACTGCCTCTAACGTGGGGCGTAGCCACATTTGGGATAAGGTATTGTGCTCCACCCATTGACCAGATTTGACGAAAATCCGTAAGGCTTGCTGCACTCTGACCGATATCCCTCAGCCCGTCTTCCACCATGTCGTTTTAATTCAACTCCTACCTCCAACGAGAAGCCTTCTTTTGAACTCGCACATCC
Source organism: Opisthorchis viverrini (assembly GCF_000715545.1). Taxonomy (NCBI): domain Eukaryota; kingdom Metazoa; phylum Platyhelminthes; class Trematoda; order Opisthorchiida; family Opisthorchiidae; genus Opisthorchis; species Opisthorchis viverrini. Next base: position 90,920 of record NW_008752155.1, on the reverse strand, counting down.
TGTTTCTGTGCCAGTAACAAGCACCACAGGAAGACCCACTTTTTACCTCAAAACTCCTCTTTTTCTAATTTCCTCTAGAACCGCACTAATACGAGACATCCCAGTGTTGTTTTCGCAGCTTCTTAGGAATCGGGTTGACGACTGCATAACTAATGCTGATCATGTCATGCGCGTGATTACTCGCTATTCAATGTGGCTAAACTCTGGTGCACACGTTCAAACAATGAAACAGTTATTGGTATCACGCATTGTCACACGTAGACATAATGAAATCCTTCAATATCTTGACAGTTTAGAACTACCATCCAATGGAGACGGAATTTCTATTTTGTCCAGTGAGGGCACGTGCCATCCGAACCTCCACCCCATTGAGAAGGCACGCGATATAGCAGTAAATCGAATGTACGAAAGTGTCCACGGCCATGACTTCAAAACTGAGTTACCAATTACTTCAAAAAAAGGATTGGGGAGCTATCGGTTGAAATAGCACCAAGGCAACGAAAAGCGATTTATGGAGACCTCGGAAGTGAAATGGTCGAACTGCATCACCGGGAAACTCCTTCAATGGGGAGGATTCCTTGGGGTGACCCTTCACTTTCCTGTCTACTTTTTTGACTTTACGTCGATCAAAACATATTCCTTTCTGATGACACGCGAAACTCACAGACCGAAAAAAAACCAGTCGTGTAATTTTGCTGCGGATGTGCAGTCTTCGGAAACACGTCATCAGGAACCGACGACAGATGGGATCACGAACCAAGCTAAACTACAACACTCACTTCTTCATGATTTTCTAACGGCGTGGCAATCCCTTCATTTGTCGTCCTTAGGAGGTTTACTATTTTCCAAAGTTTTTGAACCCTATTATTTAAACGGCCAAGCAGAGCAGCTTACATTCCACAATTAGAAGCGAAATCTACTTTTCGTAATATCATCCAGTGTAGCTGCATTGACAACTATAAAGTTCATCGGAGGTTCTTGAACTTGAGAAGTTACCGATCAACCAAATACCGTCGTAACCGTTGTTCTATGTGGGCTGGGCACTTACACCTAGACAAGAGGACCCAAAGGTCTTCGACCAAAGCGTTTGGTTCAGAAGGTAAACTGATTACCAGAAAACATTTAAATCTGCAACATGACTCATGACTTGACAGGAAACGGAAATGACGTGGCCACACCTACATCTAGTACACTAACTGTTGACTCACGAGTCACTCGTAGTAAAGCGCACCAGATGTGCAGAAGAAAGCTAAATTTAAGAGGTCGGTCAACTACTGCTACGTTAGATGGTGGTCGCGGAGTTTGATTCAGGAACAGGAGTGGTTTTTATGGGGGAGGTTTAATGTGTTTACCACTGATTCAATCATAAGGCTTCCGTAACCAGGACAAAATGACTCTTTTGGAGGACACCTGGCTAAAAGAGGATGGACTGTATACTCAGTGCTTCTCGATGCATCCGAAAATGTGGCCCATTCGTCGAAGGTTGTGTGAATTTATGAAAATATTGGGGTTTGTGAAAGGGTCCTGCGTGACGCAGCTCCACACGATTTTCCGTCAAAGTTAGCAGGACTAAAATTCTGACCGAAAAGTTGGTGACTCCAATTTTAGGAATAACGAATCTATTACTCATTGGTCCAGGCATCAGTAATCCGGCAGTATCTCAATTTTTCCGCCTCCTTCGGATCGCGTGCCCACTACGAGCACCAAGAGAGACAGAGTCTAACCTGCCGTATCTTTTCGATCACTCCGTGGGCAACGGTTGTCGATAACCATCAAGTGTTGAATTTTTGGCGGAAGACTGTCACGTTTAGCCGGCGCAAAAAAAGTGAAATTTAATTTGAAACGGAAAACGAAAAGGATACAGAGCGCCATTACAATGAAGGTCTCCGCGACGAACTGATAATCCGATCCCGGATAAATGAATGCAAGCTAAAAAGATAACGCAATGTTTGATTGGTAAGACGAAAACAGCAACTCACAATCTCTCCAGTGTGTGTACCATGGAAGAGTGGGGGTCCTCGAATCTGGTTATATACCTGGCCGGTAATGCCGCACATTATGACAGTCTGAAAAAAATGAGTAGGACCAGATACGATGACACCATCAGATAAGGCTAAACGCTGGTACAACATTAGCTGAAGCAAGTCAACTTCGGCCAGTTGCTTTATGTCAGACGGTCAACTAGTTCAAAACCACTCAAAAAGGTACCCCGATTTAAACTGTAACAGAGGAAGCCGGGAGGACAACGATAGATTGGTGCTTCGCTCCGCCTTATTGTGAAGGAGTAAAGGTGGATAGGGAAGGGACAAGGTACCAGCTTACTACAATCATTCCGAGGTGGCTACACTTCCAAGCACTCATTCAGGTAATCGGGATGGAATCTGACAACAAGAACGCCATTGACATCGATTAGCAGCCATATCTTGCAACAACTTCAACCAGGCGCATTTGGGATCACGTGATTCCCACCCTGGAAGGCGAGTAGCACCGACAGCACTCAAACGTTTCGTAATCTCTTTCATACCCCTCTTCCAAGGAGTTGGCCACTTCTCTGCCTCCGACGCTGAATTTGACTCTGAAAACAGCAACCCTTTCGGCAGACGACGATTCGGCATACGCAATACATGACCCAACCAGAGCGGCTTATTCAATTGAAGTCCCTGTTGCATAACCAAAGACTCGCTTTCGAAATGCCTCGGGGCGAATTATCCGACACCAGCTCACACGATCTTTGGTGCTTAGATAACGATTGTCGAACACCTGAAGACGTCTCAGTTCTGCTGATCAAGCACGCCGAGTTTCACGGCTATTTAACAAAAGCTGAAGAGGAAAGGTGAAAGAGGACAGCCATGCTTGGGCCAACTTGACGTGTTGAACTCAGGCAAGAGCTTTCCGTAAACCTTTAGGTTGCCGCGGGAGTTGGCGTAAAGCATCTTAAGGAGGGTCAAGAATTTATGGAGGGACACCTTTGCTCCATAGACACTGCAATAGTGCCTGACGTTCCACAGAGTCAAAGGCAGCTTTCAGATCAAGGAACAAAGCCATTGTTAGTTGCTCGAAACCGCGTTGCTGTTTCAGATTCTATCGGAGGGTGATGTGATCGTCTTGCAGGACGGAATCCAGCTTGGTTTTCACGGCTCTGCCTTTCCCTGTGCTCAGTCAACCTTCGAAGGATAAGACCATATCGTTCAGCTGTAGCATCATTTCGGTACCTGATTGTCATGCCACCAGAAGGAAGCACGAAAGCTGCAATACTGCCAGGTTGCCCAAGCCTAGACAGAGAAAGTCGAGAGGGGAGTTCGGGTTCGAAACACGGACCAATTAGCCATCTCGATCCCTTGAGGCCAGAGAGGAATTTCGATGCCACATCTACCAAAGTGATGCCCCGGTGCTTTCCACACGGCATCCGCGTACTCTTTTTGAAGATAGGAATAACTGTCGACATGCTCCATTCTACAGGCACTTTATCTTCGTTCTATGTAGCACCAATAAGCTTTGTCAGATGTATCACTAGGGCTTCTTCACCTTCTTTGAAGAGGACTGGAAACATACCATCCGGTACGCACTTTCTCCACAAGCCGGGTAGCAGGAGGCCAGAGAACTTCTTCGAAAAGTTAGACCCGTCTTTTCAGTCAACGTTTTTGCGAGCAATCAATGGGCCGCCTTTTACACCTAACGTTTCCCTGACCGCTACTCTCCTATGACCAGCCGATCGTATCAGTTGGTACAGGGCACAGCTGTTTTCAGTAGCAAAAGCCTTCTCCAGCTCCTGGGCTCTCGACGTCCACCAGAGCCTTCGGTGTTTCCCTATACTCTTCACTATTTGGCGTTTGAGGGATGTGCGTGCGCCGTCGAACTCGTTGCATGCTGGTATGGATTTCCTGGCATTAGTCCATGATAGCGATTTCGACGACATCCAGTGGTCTTGTGGTCGAACCGAAGAAGTCGGACAGACAGCACTGAACGCAGCTAGCATAGCTCCTCTCATATTTCTCCATGCTTCCTACCAGTACAGTATTGGTCTACTGTGGAGAGTTGTTGGGCTAGCTAAGATCGACACTACTGAGCTATCGCAGCTTTTCGACGATGGTGGATCGGTAAGCTTCTTGCTCACTTGCAAGGACTTGAGGGAAAACGAACCATTAGGCACGCACGCATCATGGTGCGATTGGAATCAAGTTGTGTGCTCCAGAAGGAATGGTAGTCTTGAACTGTAGCATCCTCCTACAGGACGAAACCCACCTTGGTTGTTCGTGAATGTCTCTGTGCTCAGCCAATCTTCAAGGGACAAAACCCAGAAGCGCCTTCGATGCCCAAACTACCAGTCTAATGCTGTGATTTTCACAGTGATTGGGTGCTTATTCGAAAGTAGGGACGACCGTCGATGTGTCCCGTTCAGCAGGCACTTTTTTCTTCACCCCAAATCGCACGAATGAGTTTTCTCAGATAGATCACTAGGGATTCCCCACCTTCAAATCTTGCCCGAACCAGGTAGCGATAAGTGCATGCGGCTGAGATTGTGCGCACTTCTTGGGGACGTTCTGACGTTGAGTCCGCACTGGGTCCGCGCATGTAAGCACCGAATCCTTTGCCAAAGCCAATCAAGCAGGAATTGTAATATTTCTCCTTTGAAGGTCTGAGGCACATATCGAGCAGTGCAGTGAATTTACCTAGGTCATCTGAAATCGTTTGGAATTCTAAAGGGGCTGAGAAGAACGATATCGTCAGCATACTCAATGTCTGTGAGTGAACGCCCCGGACGTATTTCAATCCCCGAGGTGCACAGGCAGGTGAAGATTCGAAAGCACATTGATTAGGAAGTTGCCCGACACTACTGGATGCGGTGAATCCAAAGGAAATTCTTCCGGGGCTCGTGTGAGTCTACCGGCAGAGACATTTAGTGTTCCTGAGAGATAAGTTGCCTAGCGGGACGCCAATGAAGCATGGGTCTTGGAGACTGATATCATGCTGTCGATGATGATGACGACGATAGCGGGACGCCTTTCATCGCCAAACACTATCCTGCTTACTGATGATTGAGGGAATCGACAGCAGCTTTTATAATCGCCGGTCGTAAAAGGAATTGGGGAATTAGTCGTAAAGCAAAGACATGATCAACACTATGTCAGCTAGTGGAATTCAGTTTGATTCTCCGGAATCTGGCTATCCCGACGATTGATGAAACTGCGAAGGATGTCACGGGGAGGTATGGCTACTAGATTAATACCCCGACGGTCTTTGTGTTACGTTCTTGAACTGTTTTCAATAGTGTAGTCACCGTCAAAGCACTCCATTTTGTTGGCATTCCGTTCTCACTCCAGATAATTCAGGGTAATGGTGCCAGCCATCTCACAAGAGATTCACCGTTTTCTTTAAAGATCGCGAGATGCAACCCGAAGTTGTTGACGGTGTTCCATTTAGGTTCATGTGATTCTTCTAAAGATTGAGTTGAGGGGGCTGTATTCCTTTCGGAGATGATTAATTGGATTGGCCGGAATAATATGCGACTGTCCCCATTACAAATGTTTGTCCACATTCCGGACCTACGCTACTCATCATCCCTAGGCTCTTTAATTTTCGATCTTTGGAGGACCGGTTGGCGCTATTATAGTCGCTTGTTGCTGACATCAGCTTCCTGGATAGCGGCCGCGACAATTTGCGGTGTTCAGTTGATGCCGGACAGGTGATTTAGGAGTTTCGGACGTAATTTCATCCGTCTTTTTTCAATCATTTTATTTGTCATCACTGTTACCCCGTGTCAGTTGGCCTCTGAAAGCTTTTTAGTGAGATCAACTGGATACCGTTGGGAAATGGGGACGCACTGGAATCGGTAAACTGAATAATCTGGCGTTGACAGGCATACTACGGAGGGAAAGAAAATTAGCCAATAAGACTTCACAATGTCATGGTCGGAGTACAGTGTACTAAGAGAAAGAACGATTATTATGACCTGAGCTCTTCACAAGCAGCTGGTTTTCATATGGTCCAACTGAGAACACGGCTCGTTAGCAGCTGACGGCCTACAGAAGACCATCGACGCATGCTGTCTCCGAAACACATACACAAGACCCCAGCCGAGTCATTCATCTCAAATCGTTCGCGATGAACTCAAATTTCTTGCGATTTACTCGTCGGGTGTCTGACCATCCTGATCCGGCACTTGGGTTGTGTGTGGGTTGGATTCCAGTAGATAGTCGTCTTTGCGCTGTTAGATTGGCGGGTTCAATCAAGACCAATGCATCTCGCCGTGGCGAATGGTGTTTATTTGTGTCGGCATGCGCTACGACAGTTTTTAGTTCGAGGAAAACAGCCTTTATCGAAATCTGTTATAGTTGCTCCGGTTAGTGAGAAATACGGATGTTGTGATTCTCTTAGGCGGTATGAACGCTCACGCTAGCCGACCTGGTGACCACTTGTGAGCTGACGCTCACCGCATGGATAATGGTGGACGACCTATTCAGTTGTGTCAAACATGATTTACTTCTAGCCGGCACAAACTTTCAGCACGGGCGGTCACACCGTGTGACATGCACGACCTATTCAGTTTGTCAAACACGATTTACTTCTAGCCGGCACAAACTATCAGCACGGGCGGTCACACCGTGTGACCTGCAGGACACCAACTTCAGGCCTGCAGTGGACTCACATGGACCATATGATAATCAACTACTGGGAAGATTCAGCAAAAGATAGTCGCTCACTTTGGAGTACGCCACTTGGCTTCGATCACAGCATCGTGCGAGAACATGTATGTAATAACTTCCCATTGTTATATACTGACGTTGTGTTTAACTTGATAGTCGCTTTGGAGTACGCCACTTGGCTTCGATCACAGCATCGTGCGAGAACATGTATGTAATAACTTCCCATTGTTATATACTGACGGACGTTTTAACTTTTTTACTCGCTATTCGTTGAGCTAATTGTTTTTCCTAATGTTTTAACTGATGTACTGAAACCCCAATCCTGCTTCAGAACAATGGATCCATTGGCACGAAACGTTTACGAACTTCCTCTCATGCATCGAACTCCCAAACGTTGACAAAAGAAAAGAAAAGGTAAATTTTCTTTCTCCGTCCGTCTATCAACATGTTTGTGATTGTACTACTTACGAAGACGCCATCCAGACGCTCGAAAAGATGTACATTAAACCCAAAAATGAAGTGTTTTCCCGCCACGTGCTGGCTACTACCAAACAA
>NW_008752155.1:78415-81708 GCF_000715545.1 Opisthorchis viverrini | reverse complement strand
TGATCCTCCTGGAGGCGAAACGGCACCACCAGAACAACCCAGTGAAGTTCCAGGGAATGTCCTACAGTACATCACAGACCAACAGCGTGTTCAACCGTACAATCTTCGAAACCGCGAAGCCTAATTTATATTCTCCTGACAATAATCCCTCCGGCGGGGAAGAATGTTATATACTGACGTTGTGTTTAACTTTTTTACTCGCTATTCGTTGAGCTAATTGTGTTTCCTAATGTTTTAGCTGATGTACTGAAACTGATAGAAGATTAAAGCCAATCATTCGGCAATCCTCGTTCTCTGTTTCTGGCACAATCATTCGAGTGCGCAACACCCATCTGGACACGTCGGTTGATATAAACGCAATCAGTCCAACAAAGCGTGTCTGTAGCATAATAATATTTAGTTAAGTCAACTGAGAAGCTCCACGAAATCGACCGGCACAATATTAGTGATGATCATTTGAATGACGACTGTGGAAGCCGAGCTCACATCTGTCTGAGGACTCTCGCACACACCAATGACCTTGTCACGATTGGCATCTCCCACCGAAGCCAGGGGAAGAGATTACGAAAAGTCAGATGGATTTACTGTTGTCCACCTTCCAGAATGGAGTCTCCTACTGCACTTGGTTGTAGACACTGCAAGAAATGGTGCCTGAGTGACGCCAGTGGCGTTCGTGTTGTCAGTCTGTTTCCGCATTTTTCGATTGAGCCCTCGGATGTGTAGTCACGTCCGATCGAATGCAATGAGCAAGCACCAGGCCCCCGCCTTCACTCGCTCTATTATTCTATCACTCATATGCTTTGAACATGACGTGATAAAGTCTGGTTTCACGGCAGTGAAGCATCAGTGCCAACATTGATGTTGAAACCTTCACTGTTTACCACGTGAAACTCCTTACAGGCGGATGCGATCTCCCTTTCAATTCCAACCAAGTTCAAGTTTAAACTAGGCCCTCATCTACATGAATTACACTAAGCAACAAACTAATTATGCGCAAAACCTGCTTGTACCAACTGATTCTCGACTACAAAGTCTGGGGGCGCGATTAAGGCCAGTGGGACCAATGCCGTCCGTATAGAACATGGAGTCGAAATAACAACTTCAGATGATGGGTTATCTCTACGGTTATCACGAAAAACTGAAACTGTGGGTTGGAAATATACGCTGTCGAAATAGGGATATTCAAAGAACACAGGTGCGGTTGGGCAATTTTGGTCCCAAACTTACCAAAGACAGCATGCACCACAGCGAAGGGCTGTACAAAAAGTCAACGTTGACCTGCCGATACCAAAGTGATGCCGCTCCTACCGTCATGAAGAGCACTATAAGAATGGTTGCCGTGTAACTTGGGGGACGCACGATGCGAATCTATGTTCACCACACTAGAAGTCATGAATTTGATCGTTACCTGAATGGAAGTTCGGCGGTTCGCCCACTTTGCAACAGCTTCGGCCAAGTAACCTAGCGTGGGGACATCCATAAAATCTTCAGGCCCTATTTCCTTGTTGGGTTGCACATGAAGAATAGACGGCGCTGTATTGACCTTCAGCTAACACAGTAAGCAATGAAGTGTCGACTAACCCGGACAAAAACATCAGGGGCTTCATCGTAGTCAACAATACCAAAATAAAGGTCGCCTTCGCGTCGCGAGTAGGCGTACGAATTGGCAACGATTCTGAATTCCTCGGCAGCCTCCCTTAAGGAAAAAATTGGTGAATCAAAATCCCTTACTTGCAAACATGGCACTCTCTTTGTGGTTTCTGTGCAGTTAACATCAATATCAACGAGTAGTTCCGCGCTTTCGATCTTGCAAACGACTCAAACATTTCCGTGTTAAGCCGAATAACCGGACTGCCACGGCTCAATTCACGCAGTCTAGTAATCCTCATCTCCAGTGACTACAAGCAACTGGTTCAAAACTAGACGGTTCCTTACTTCATCTTTCGATTCGAAGCAGGGTATTATGAGAAAAACCAGAAAAAAGCAAATACGCGAAGACCACATGGTGTTCAAATTTTCGCCTAGTGAATCATGTGCGTTAAAACTACAGGTCACGCCCACTTCAGTTCAAAGTACTCACAGACTGATACACTGGGTGTAGGAGCTGCCACAGTTTCACGGACCGGGTTTGTTTTTCTTGTACAGCCAAATAATTCATTATGTCTTTCACACGAGCAGAAGGTTGAAAGTTTGTGAACTCGGCACGGTAGATTGTCGATTCTGGTCAGAGATTCTGGATGCGTACATTGAATGGGGCTTAATCCGTTGTGTTCGTGGGCAAAAACGATTGGGTTTACCCGTTGACAATCAAGACAAGAGTGTAAAGCAGCCTCTGGATGAATTTTGGTGCGGAATTAATCAGGATAATTATAGCTAGTCGTTGGGGAGATCTCCGACTGTAAACGGAACACTCCGTATATGGAAGAAGCAGTGTAGGGCGTGGCGTTTGTACCTTTATTTTGCTTCCATTATAACACTACGTGTTTCGTCAATTGCATAATCGCCTTTTGTTTGATTACGAAAAGCTTCAAAAACGCGCACTTGTACAATTTCACAGAATACAAGCGTGGTCACGTGCTTCGACTCTTCTGATATCGTTCGCGCGTGCTGCGACAATTCACGGATTCACGGATTGATACACAAGATCGAGGATTTGCTCAAGTTTCCCCTGGTCGGTTTCGTTCTTCTCGGTCAGTGGCTGTCGTGCAACTGAAAGGCGCAAGTAAAAGAAGGGTGTAGCACTGCTCTTTATGTTCCGTGCAACTGAAAGTCACATGTAAAAGAATGGTGTGGCACTGCTCTTTATGTTCTCAGCTCGGGGCAGTATGCCTGCCAGCGCGAACGTCCAATAGTGCTTTAAACTGGATTCTAGAAGGAGCGTGGACAACAGACGGAGGGAGCTTATTTCACGCAACCAACAACCGAAATAAGAAAAAATTTTGTCTAATGAATGCGTGTGCTCTGAGCTTGAAAATTTTCTAACTACGTCGCCGCCGTGTATTTGCTGGGTCAACGGTGAAAAACCTGTTTGTCAAGCTTTGTTCAAACAAGGCGTAAGTAAGAAATAGGTCCTCTCGGAGGCGACGGTACTCCAGGGATAAGTGATCAAGCATCGCGAGCGCGATTTGAGGCCGGCAACCATTCTTGTAGCGGCTCGCCGGGCAAGCACAATGAGGGGGACGGCTTTCGTGCGTCCTGAGTGGACAACTTGGTTGGCGTATTCCAGGAACGGTCTGATGTAGGTCCCGGAGAGTATTTGGAAGTCCATGAGAGTAATACGGGAGAAGGTGCGT
>NW_008752155.1:72058-76952 GCF_000715545.1 Opisthorchis viverrini | reverse complement strand
TTATTAGTGAGTCTGTTTTATCCCTGTGACGCCACTCGAGTGGCCGTCATCAGTAGGACAGGGAATTCCGAAAACAAAACGCTGCGAGATTTATTCGCCACTGTTGAACTTAGTGTCAGATCGCCATCTCAACTGCTTCGCTACCTACACAGTCTTTACTGCGGCCGTAAGCTGGCCGTGGAAATCATGGCCCAACTATGGCTCGACAAACTTCCACCCCCCATGTCCCGCGTCATCAGCAAAGGCGCAATACCTGACTGGTTAAGGGGGACAGTGGTAACGAACGAATACGGGGTTGAGTCAAATTTAGTACAGTGTCGCAGGTGTCTCGCGTAGAGCTAGTGAGCGAGGTGGCGTGGATCGTCCAAACCGGAATCTGCCCAGGAGAAATCGCAGGAGAAATGCGACGAGTTTCCGGTTTGGAGGAGTTTCGGATTTCGGACAAAAAGTTAGTAGTCTTACTGAGAAAGGAAAATAAATCAAATATTCAATGTTAAAATAGGCTGCAAGAGCGTGTGACAAGTTCACTGAACATGGTATATACCTGGAAAATAAAAGCTAATGCTTAGCAGTCATTCGAGATGTGGGATAGCTGAAGCAGAACGAACTCTTAAGTAACCGCGAATCACCCAATTACGACCATCGGTTGAGGGTTCCGCGGGATTTTGCAGTGTTCGATGAGGAACGGTACAAATTCAAGAACACTGAAGTAACGTGAGAAACGTCCTGTCTGGATGCATTTTACGCGCAGCCTGATAGAAGTGACCATCCACCGAGAGATTGGGAACCGCCAAATACAACAGCTGCCGGGTGATCTAAGATGTTCAGGCTTATTGTTGGTGACCCTTGGGTCGTGGATATTGCCTTCATCTGGAACCAAGAGGAAAAAGTGCGATGTGCTTCGGATGACTATGAGGAGAGTTTTCTGTGGGAGTCCGAACAGACGCAGTCTTGTGCCTTGAGTCGCCTGGTGCGCCGAACCGACCCCCAGACGGACCCCCGATGGGCTCCAACTGGTATCCGTAAGAGGATCGTTTAGGTTGAGCCAAATTTGTCCAAGAGGTTCGCAGTGAAAAAAAACCGCAATTAATAGCATCTCTGTTTCTTCAAAAGCGTGAACTATCAGTATAAATGGTATGCGAAAAACGTCCCAAGGTGGAAGAATGTGACACATGCGTTTTTTGCGTCGAACTTTTCAAAATAACGAGCATTTGCATTGTTTAGGTACGATTTGGTGTTGCTGGGAGGATACTCGACCGACATCATTGACATCCCCTCACCTCCTCCCATCCCCTCACCTTCCCAAGCTTTAAACTTCGGAAGTTCCCGCTTCGGACGACCTGGTTGGCTGATCTCCACTCCACCTGGCCTATGATCTACAACTCCGGGATCACCAAGCGGACCAAGAAAACCTGCAGCCCCATATCGGCTTCGTTCCAGCTTGTTTCCTCAACCAGGCTGAAATGAATACCGCTGCTCAATGAACTGAACACCCGAGACGAATCATCTCAGATGTGACGTCCGTCACGGGGCTGTCCAAAAACTGAAGCATGTCAGGCCAATGATGGCACGGCACTGTCATACTCAGTTTGATAGCACACCCGCAACCGTTCTATTCCTCCCCTCACCCGTGCCCTCTTGCCTACTCGTTTCATTGACCCCAACGAGCACCATGACCTTCATTCCAACCTATTGGACTACTCGTTCAAATTCAACCACCGCTGTGTTCCCATCAAACCTAACCCCTACACCTGACTNAATTATCCCATCTCCATCTCCACTTTTGCTTGTTATGACTCCGGTCATTTGCCCAACCACCCAAGGTCACTCATGGCCAGCAATGATTTTCCAGTTTTAGTTCATGTCAGCCAACTGAGTCACTGAATTACTCGGACCTCATGCCTATTGTTCCCTACAAGTTGCAAAAGAAACATTATTATTATTTAATCGAGTACCTCCCGCTGTTTGCGACATTGTCCCCTTTTCGCGCAGTCACCACTACCCGCAAATCCCTCAGTTATGCCCCATTCTGACTGTAAACGCATGATCATGCCAGACGGCATGCCACCCACAAGTTGGGAATAAACATTATCATTACCATTATCAATGAACAAAGATTCGATACTTCCGTCGCCTTATCACCATGAATGAGAATTCAAGACGGTTTTTCGTGGCTTGTCTCAAAATCCTATAGCAACTGAGTGCTCAAAATCTATACGTTGCTTTATTCCGCCGCAAGATTTCCATAGCAGACATGATACGGAGTGATTCTCATCAAGGAGTAGCGAGTTCCGTGGGAATGCGAGCGCTCCTGTTGCCGTTCTCCCCTCAGAACCAGAATTTCTCGCCTAAGTGGTGACCTCAAGCAATTCTCATGGACAAATGAAAGTCTCGCGTCCCGAACATAGAGGAATCCAGTGACAGAACCCATCAGAAACTCTATACCTAGGCAAGATTTCATGATGAGGGCTAGATTAGCATTTCTTCATGATGTGTGATTCAAAAAGGCGTCCAGGCTAGATTCAGGAATTCGGGTCGATCCAGAACTCCATGCAGCACAATCGACGTGCTACATATAGGACACCAACTGGGAATTTGCTATACCTAGAGTTCGTTGGCTTGTTCGCTGAGCTGGGCAATTTGGCTGCGAAAGTTTCATCAACAACCGAGGTGACATCAACGGCACGCTATTGGGGAGCGTAGTAGTGCGAAGCGATGGGTTAGTGGTTGTGCCAAGCACTATGCCCAGCTCACACGAACAACCCAACGACCATCTATGCTACCTCAGTTACCGACATTTTCTTCTATAGAATACCTAGAGTTATTGAGCAAATACCAGCCAACCTTGTGCATCAAAACGTCGCTCATGAATTTGTATCCGAACGTATTGGTTGCAGCAACGCCCTAGAAGTATGCATGTGTGCTGGCTGACAGCACGTCTCGTATTTGCCCTGTTTAGGCGGTGAACGAGAGAAAGCCGAAGAGCAACATCCAAACTGATCCTCGACAAATTGTGACCAACCATACCAACTTGGTCATTTGAACCACTATAAAGGAAGTAAACATGCAAGCAATGCTAGAATGAGGCGCCTGACTCGGGCTTAAACAGCTCTACAGGAAAGACGGAACGGAAACAATCATCTCTTGATCGACGAGCTTGAAGCCACTTTGAAATAATTTTGGTTCAAAATTAAACCAGACCCCAACGTTGAGCATCGCGGAGATCCAGTTTTTATGCGTTTTTTCTGCGTTTTGGAGAGGATATCGAGAAAGATCGGATCTTTGGGATTTGAATGTGGTGGGCATAAAAGCAAATTGAGAAGCGCAAAACAAAAGGCTTCCTGCCTGGCACAAGACAAGAAGGATGTGACGGTGAAAATGTGAGGAACCAGAATATCAGACTTCGTGAAACTTCTGAGTTTTCTGGCCATAAACAGAAGAACGCAACCCAACAGCCAATAGAACTCGAGATGTGCCGGCCTCAAAAAAGATCGTGAAACCTTCGGGTTAAAACAATAATCGGACAAGAACCCCCGTTGAATTGGAGACCATCATCGTAATCCTGAAGGCCAAACGCTGTTCAGCGCGCGATTGCTAAAACCCAAATCACCGATTTGCTCCGAAATTCGCACCAAACATGTGAATGGGCAGGAGCTCTCACTTGGCCAACTAACCAAAAATGTGCAAATACGGAGGCATAGAAGTGGTTACTGTATAGAAAAAAGCTTAAAAACCTAGAAAAACAACATTTTGGCAAAATAGAGAGCGTGGGCAGAATTTTAATCAGCACCAACTACGCCTACACACCCAATGGCGCCCAGAGGCTTGTAATAACAAAAATACAAGACATAAATTTGTTCAACGGGAATTAAGTTTCGTACGTATATCGGTACAACCCGACAAACTAGAAATCCAGAATTCAGCGAAGCGTAACAACCAGTACGTATGTATTCGAATTGGCGAACATATACAGCATATGGAATATTAAAACAGGAGAATAATGAATAGAGCAACGAATAGAGTATCAGTCATGTTCATCACAGACTTCAGTCGTGTGCGCCCCCTGATGACGCAGCAAAGCAGCTATCAACGCTAATTCGTTGTATAAATTGCCTCAAACTTTTCAAGAGAATCACGAAAACGTAGGCGTGGCAGGTTCAAAATTGACGTCGTTTCATGCCTGAAAGTCTATGTTAAAGAGCTTTTTCACTGCCTTTGCTGGCCGCTGAGCGAACAGGTGTCATTCGAGTTGGATGTTTTGCATCCATGGTTCATTTGCATTTCCCATTCTCTAAGCGCCCAACTATGAGCCTGTCGTTCACCGAACCCATCTACATTCGTTTCTCCAAGAGTGTGAAGGTGATCTTCAGTGAAAAGTTTACATGACTCAAGCTGAATTGGTCCCGCTCTGCAGAAACCTGTGGCACACTCCCCTGACAGACTGGCTACAAACGTCAATTCCGACGTCAATCACGATCAAGAAAACCCGCATTCATCTCTTAGCCGACCAGAAAGAAGCCAACTTCAAATTAGTTACATTGTGAGGTAGTCGTTGAAGAGGCCAGCGGGGAAGATCACTTTGAAAATAGGGGAGTATCAACACCCAGCTCCGCTGTCAGTCTGATTTTGGATCCAGTCATCATCCTGACCCCGAGGTCGAAGACCACACGTCCAATTGTATCTTTCAGTAAGGTCTTACGTACAAAGCTATGGTCATACTAAGTTGCTAGAGGTTGGTGCAAACGGAGGCTCTCTGACGTGGTTCTCTAGCTGAGATAACAGCCGCCATTGCCGCGTAAATAATTCAATGATCCCCATGACACATGTTCCAACGGTCAGGCTTCCTGCTCGCATCCTTAGTGGCAGGAATCCACACGGATCCCGCTATACCGCA
>NW_008752155.1:51194-67834 GCF_000715545.1 Opisthorchis viverrini | reverse complement strand
GGCCAGAGTGTTGGTTCGTGACTACAGCGGCACACACCCTACGTGGACTCCAGGACTCATCCTTCGCCGGCGCGGCAAAGTGCTCTACGAGATTCGAGTTGGTCCAGCCAAATGGATACGCCACGCGAACTAGATCCGGCCGACGGATGGGCAGATCCTGTCTACAGGACCGAGTGATATGGGTCTAGAACTGCTTCTGGACATTTTTGACCTCAGCACCACCCCGAAAAATCAATCAGTTGCTTCGTCAGAGGCCCGGCCTGAGCACGGATTACAACCGCGACGCTGGACAGAGAGGATCCGCAAGCCAGCGCGACCACTGCAAGTGAACCCCCGGCCTCGAAGCTACGTCAACAAAATTCAGAGGGGAGGTGTTAGGCAGGAATCCACACGGATCCCGCTATACGGCACGTCTTTAGGTGCCGCTGCGGCCGATAAGCCTGGCCCGCACGAAGTTGGCCCAGAATTCGGGACGCTTGCCGGTCCGGCATCAAGACGAGATCTGATTGGTCAACAATCTGGATCCAACAGCCTACGTAAGGTTTTAGGACGAACTCTCGAAGTGCACAAACACCATAGATCTTGTAGTTCTTGGTGCAAGTAGGCAGACAGCAAATACGGAATCACTAAAATCGCCGCGCTGGGTCTCAAAATTTGTTGGCTATTGACATCGCTCGCAATGCGAATCTCACCGCAGAGGCCCTAAGTCACCCACCTCTAAATGGTGTATCATTTCGCCGAATTCAGTCGGGATGGTAAAACTGACGATTGGATTTAGCTATCATTAGTGCAGAAGAAACGATAAAAGACCGAACACTACCACACCTTTTGTTGCATTTCTTGCGGATGTTTGGATGGTGCAGAGTGCACTGTAAAATTTCGGCGTACAATTTTCAGAACAAAATGTAGAAGAAAAATGCATAATCTGGGGAGCAAGAGTGAGTGTGCCAGGACACTGCCGTGAGGAATAATATTTGGGTCAATATAATATGGGGCAAATGAGGGCTTTAGCCCTATATCAGGGTAAAACTGCCTGGTTTTCAATGAAGCTGGACGCATTTAAACGCGCAGAGTGAGTAATGAGGATGTTTGCTTCCAACGTAGGCTTAGAGGCAAGGTTCGTGAATTTATGAGGCCAGCAAGCCATTGATGTACTGATTAGCCGTTGGAAGATGGAAGGATATCACACCGTCCCTTAGATCATGTCGGAACCAGAAGGCTTGGACCAAACCCAAATGCAACACCTAAGCCAATTCTGAGAGTGAACTCCAGTTTGACGCAAGGGGGTTTCGGTGTCCCAACTGAAGCGCCAGCTTGTCCACGCCGATCAGCCCGGGGGTCTAAGCATGTCGCACGCTACCAGGCAGGAGTTGCTCAAGGCGAAGGAGGGCAGCATTAGCTGATTGACTGCCCCTTTAACAGTATGGACGCGCGTGTGTTCTTCGTCAATCAAACAGCGAACTGCTTTGTGACGCCTGAGCACAGTTGTACAAATGTTCTAAAGAGCTCACGCCAACACAATAGTCTACTGAGGTCGCAAGTAGCGTTAAGCCCTTTGTGGGTGGGTCTTAAAAGGGTTAATTTCAACTTGCCGTTTCCGGAACATCATTACTGTTTGGCAATTCCACTATAACACAGAGCTAGTCAGGTCACTGCTTGTGGCATAGGACCCAACAAAAGACCAGGGGTGGTGAGCATATGGACCGCGCAAGAGCGCTCTTGGAAAAACCATGGTGACACACAGATGGAATCACTGGCAACAGCAACCATTAAAAATGGCTTAGTAATAGCTAATGAGAGTCACTTTGAAAACCAAGATTGAATGGAGAATCTTCTCGGGTATCATGACCAGTGTGTGTTCTTTAGATTGCATACGGTCGATAGATTCAAGCAGAGTTAGGCCGCACCCATGGTACATAAGCCACGTATTATCAGAATGAACATGAAACTGCACAACAACTAGACATAGGCACGGGATGTTATTGGACAGCAGAGGTGTGATGAACATGACTGATGCTCTATCAGACATAAGCACGGGATGTTATTGGACAGCAGAGGGCATTGCGAAATACTCATAATCGTGGACAGTTTGATCCTGAAATAAGACGGTGGTTTAATCGCAGGTGTCACATTCTTCTACTGTGATAATTCTTCAGGCGGATTTCCCACACCCCGTTACCGCATACACTCAGAGCATACGCCATTGAATGATCAGTGATGCGATTAATTGCGTTTTTTCACTGCGAACCTCTTAGACAAATTTGGTTCAACCTAAACAGTCCTCTTACGGATACCAGTTGGAGCCCATTGGGGGTCCGTCTGGGGGTCGGTTCGGCACACCAGGAAAGTTCGCGACTCCAGGCACAAGGCTACGTCTGTTCGGACTCGCACAGAAAACTCTCCCCATAGTCATTCGAAACACATCGCACTCCATTTTTCTCTTGGTCCCAGATAACAGCAATATTCATGATCCCATGGTCACTTATCAAGAAGCCTGGACACACAGGATCAGCTTTGTTGAATACGGTTCTTCATCCTTTCAGACAGTGTTTACTTTTCGACTGAAAGCCTTGGACAATTCTGTTCAAACTAAGACCATTTTCTAGCGTGTGCCAGCCGGAGATTTTTGGTGCTATGTTCTGGGAAAAGTAAATTTCCATATCTGGCAACGGCCCCCTGAGCGCTATTTGGGGCCCTCTGCTTCCTTGATCACCTGAAATTCTGATCTTCCGCGGACAAACGTATGCACAGGGTGATACCATCATGCAACACTAATGGTGGTCTTTCATAAGGAAGAACAATGTGAATTATTTCATTCAGCTGGGCGCCGGAAAAAGCCACAGTGGTGCAGGGCAATGAAGAATGTTGTGTAATATCTTGATCGGATAAGAAGGGGCGCTGTTTATTAAGTGGCGATACACAATATATATTTCTCCCCAGTATGGGAAAGCAGCACACAACTCGTGTATCAACATGTTAGTCAAACGTTTCGTGCTTCGATTGACGCTTGCCGGTTTCCTGGAACTTAATGGCTTCGTCGGACGCCAGCGTAACACAGTAAGTAATTATTTTCTTCACTCCTGAAACGAACATGGAGTGCACCAAATTGTCCTCCTTTTCTCCAGTAACCTAAACGTAATTGTAATATGCTCAATTTCAAGGTATTAATTCTGTACTTCTTTTGAAAGCTCACACATTTTCCGCGCGCAACATTATTAAGTAGCATGGTAACAGGAAATGGGCACTGCGGTTAATAAGTTGAAAGAAACGTTCAAGCACTCAGGCTTTTTTAAATGCACCTATTTCCTCCGAATTATCCGCAATGCCAACGTGGTGCAAGTCTAAATGGCTAGTCAGGTAGATGAAATCCGTAGAGTATGCGTGTTGCTGATATTTCCACCGAGTCAAAACCCCAGAGGTCCTTCGGCGGAATGTAGAAAAAATTATTTGTGTATGCTTTTACCAGTTTGCGTCATCATGCGACGCGCCATGTGGGCGAGCTGCGAAAATCAGAGGAAAATTCCTCGCGTTTTGCTGTAGCTGCACAGGCAGCGTGGGAACGAGAAAGATCGTACTTTGGCCCGTGTTCAGGCAAATCTGTAGGCTCTCTGCGGGCTTTCATTTCTAGAGCACAGAAACACCGCGACGATCACGAGTATAAATTCGCTGTATGACGAACTAAAATATCGTTCGTGTATCGCATACAGTCTGTGGAACGTTTGGCAGGCGAATAGAATACAACAGATTATGCAAATCACGCGAAAATTTCGAGGGATTACGGGTCTCCGAAGAAGTCCAAAGGAGAGCATACACAGAAACACCGGACGATCACGAGTATAAATTCGCTGTATGACGAACTAAAATATCGTTCGCGTGTCGCATACAAGCTGTGGAACGTTTGGCAGGCGAATAGAATACAACAGATTATGCAAATCACGCGAAAATTTCGAGGGATTACGGGTCTCCGAAGAAGTCCAAAGGAGAGCATACACATCACTTCTAGTCCTCTGCTGCGCCATGTCTTCACACACATCAACCAATTAATTACGGAATATAGATGAGTGATCTTCAGTAAGAACCAAAACTGCAAAGAGCGTCACTGACAGCCCAGACGTACTTCTCAGTCCATCACACGCCAGGATTCGTCAATCCCCGTATCACTTGAAGACATGGGTAACAGTCCTCTGCAATAACCACTCCACTTAAACAAAAAGAATATCCCTGGATTCTTTGGGTTTCACTCGTTGATCATCTAACACCTAAAACTACGTTAACCCCAGTTCTTATCGTGATCTTTTCTCAGTTAATGGAAAATGTATGATGCTGTCGGTGTGGAAAGACTCCATCATCTAGCCCTTCTACAAAGCTGATGAGAAACTTGACCCGATCAGATGTGGTCCAGTCAACATAACATTGTTGATCGCACAGATGTTACCAAGATCAGAGGAAGGCTATGTAGCAGCATTTTGAGGTCAGAATCCTATTGTTATCGGATCGGCTTGACTTGTAGCCAATTGATCTAACCATACAAAGTCGTTGTGGCTGCAAAGGATGCTTGGTAAGTTCAGTTAATTGAAGACGCGAGGTGTGTGTGGTATGCACATAATAGAGTGAAAGGCTCCGCAGAAGAAACGACAATCCTTTCTTCCCTTTCTTCAAGAAAGTGCTTTTTGGCATTCTTAATACAAAAAAACAGTACAGTGTTTGGGCTAGGCACCTTTCTGCTCTCGTCACTAAACCAGGCAAGAAAAACAGCAGAGGATGGTTTGATACGCGTAATGCGTGGGTTAATGGAGCTCGTCTTTAAGCATCTTGTTCATGGCAATCATGACTTTAAGCGTTACTCCGTTCCTGCTGCTAAGTGACTTTCGTGGCCCTTGAGGTGGTTACCGCGGAAAAAATTGTGAAAGTAGAATGAAACTAGAATGTGCCCCCTTTTGTCCTCTTTTTCAAACGTTTCAACCGACGAAGAAGAATCTGAGTACAGTAGCTTTAAGAGATCCGAAAATATTGCATGAGGCCGATTGTCACACAATGACTTTAGATATGTGCGTCAAGTAAACATTGTGGTATTGATCGTAGAGACCACATTAATGCGGGTAGTCAGGTTTATACGGGAAAATGTTTTTCGAGTACTGAGTAGACTGAAGAGCTGTTTTTCCAACGTCTCCTAAATTATCTTACTTGTCTTATCGTGAAGAGCTTCCTGGAATTTCAGTCCAGCAATTGAGGGGGTTTGCAGGCATTCTTGGATAGAGTTAACAAGAGAGAGCAGATTTTTGCCAGGAAGATGGTGAGTACTCATCCCATGACGGTTAAAGGGGCATTTTAATGGGCCCGGATGGAAAAGAGTACAATACACAGACCGTAAAAGTTGTGACCAGCAGCTTATGGCCAAACGCTCAGTGGTTCCGACTACAACCTGGGTTCGAGACTCCCTGGAGTTCCGTTAGATGTGCACTGCTGATGATTCCAAATTAAGATCAAACAGATGTTCAGTAGTTCAAGAATAGATTGGCTTCAGTCACAGGATGGAATCTTCATTTAGAAAAAGCTTTGTGCTCCCACGAATGAGAATCCCCCATCCACACTTTTCTTTTCTGTCTTACAGTCCCTACCGCCAACAAGTATGACAACTGCGAAAAAGCACTCATCATCAGAGATTGAGCCTACTTGTATAGGAAGCGGCAAATTTATTCACACCTTGTAAGCTTCAACGCCGGATAAAAATTCCGGTCCTCTCTCTCCCTCCGATTTCAGTGATCTAAAATCGGAAGCACTAACTGTCAGATTGGCACCAGAGAAAGACTATTGTGCAGTTGGCCAATGCGATGGGTGCCTGTTGGTTTGTTTCTTGTGCGTGTCATTTTTGAAAACTCCAACAATCGAAACACAGCTTTTACCAACCCCGAACATGCGAAAAAAATGTGTAAGACTGGAACTTCAAGCAGATGAAGGCCTACCTTGCACTGATTTAGCCTTCATCCCTAGACGCTCGGAACTTCGCAGGCTAATTTCCGTCTGTAGGTCATTCGATATTTCCCGCGTGATAGTGCGTTCGTTGAAGATGCATCGGGATTCATCCGAATCTGGCAGTTTACTGAGACTGGCAAAGGGTCCTTGTGGAAAACTTGGCGGGAGACTGAAGTGAAACCTGATGGTGAAGGAGACGATGACGGAGTGACCAAATACAATCAGATACTTTGTCTAGGAGTTTCTCCGGACAGCAAGCGTTTTGTCACCGGCGGCTCTGATACCATCGTCCGAGTTTACGACATATTGCGCCGAAGTGCCGGAAGACTTTTGATCCCAAGGTTAGTTTGATACTCACCATCCGTTACATCCCTGTTATGCCTCTTGCCGTCAAGCATTCGAACGGATAACACAGTGGCACAGAATTCGCACACCAATCGCGTCACATCTCTGGTCTATCACCCACGTGGTGCCAAAGATGCGGCATTGGCTCATATATTCTTCTCAGCCAGCTGGGATGGGACAGTGCAAGGATGGGATGACCGAACTTGTGGCTCCTTGTGGTACGCTTGCCCTTATTACAATGCATCTCACGTCTTTTCCATAGGCAGTATGCAGGAACAAGCGTGGCCGGTTCCGATGGACTATGTGTGGATTCCACTCGCAACCTATTGATCAGCGGATCGTTTAAACACGACAAAGTTTTGTCTCAGGTGAGCTGATCGCAGTTTGTTGGACTGTTCTGTTCAATAATGTTGCTTCACAGGTGTGGCAGGCACGCATGTTTGGCGCCTCTGAAAATCGCAATACAATGGTAAACATGGACAAGCCGTTGAGTACTATATTGCAAGACGCTAACTCACCTCCGGTGCAAGTAAGCTGTTTGTTGTTAGAATAGAGTCCAAATTTATTTATGTGGAATTTCACTTTTGGATGTCTCTGTAAGGCGTCGAGAATATCAGCAATGTTCGATAAGCGACAGTCCGGAGGAGACCAAAGGACGTCGCACGCCAGTTGACAATAAAAGTTGTAATCAATCAGCTGTGTCCACTCAAAGCCAGCACAAAACCACAGAAAAAAAACAGATTAGAAGGTGGGCTGAAATGACCCAGAGTCGGACAATCAATCCCTCTATTTCCGTTCATTCGGTGGGCAAAGCTCAGTTGCATGCTTGAGAATGAGGCCTAGCTGTAAAGTAAAGATGCCTTCAAAAGCCCGCAACGAGCGCTCATACTGTTAGGAAAGTAAAGCCTGATTCGAGGATGAAGGACTTGCTTGGGCACCAGATGACCTTAGGAATAAGATGTCCACAGAACAAACAACCCAGAAGAATATCGATAGATCAGGAGGAGTAGATTATCACTGGTTGGTTTGCAAATCTGTGCAATGTGACTGGAAACACGATTCATCTCCAACCGAGATGACATAAGCAGTGCGTTGTTTACGGGGAACGTAGTGGAGCGTAGCGATGGGTAGGTGGTTGTGTCAGCAACCCAAATTTTTTTTCTTTGGAATTCAACTCAGGTTTCTCTTAGCACCGAGCTAATTTCAGCATTCACGCACAACCTGACTGTTAACTGGAACAGAAGGTTCGCCAAAACTAGGGACTACGCCCATGTGATGGGCTCCGTGAAGGGGCGACTGGACGTCAGTTGTGTTATACATAGTACGTTTAAGTCAATACACTACTTACAATTAGTTGTTCAAGTAGAATATAAGGTCGACCGAAATTCGAACACTACGTGTTGTAACTTGCTGGATGGTAGTGCAACTCTGTATCGGTTCTTTTGCTTTCTGCTCCGCCCACTATGGTATATCAAAAGGCGCGGTAGCTCTAGAGAGCCCTTTATGAGGACTAGAGTAGAATCTTAACATCTGTATTTATAGGGTAATCACAGAGTGTTCCACAAGGTCGTGCTAGAATCACCGTGAGGGGGCGAGAAGCGTCCAATGAAGGATGCTCGGCCCGGATTAGCTGGCATTCTGACCAATCAGGGCATGCCTTCGCTTGGTCCGTGCCCTGCACGTGACACATCCGTCCAAATGATGTGATGTTCGGTTATTAGGGACGGCTGGGCTCCGTACACGTCGCCTACCAGGAATGTCCTAAATACGAAGCCACTAGAAGGGCTTGTCAGCATCCTCCTGAGTAGTATGTTTAGTCACTCAAAAGAGGAAGAAATCGGTTGGTCATGGAGGGGTCCGCAACCCGGAGCACACGTTTTCCCCAGGAATTTTAATATTATCCAAAGATTTGAGGGGACTTACAACATGGTCTGTGTCTATAAAAACATCGGGACATCGTGTTTCTTGGACAATCACAAGCAATCTACTGCAGACCATTTGGGATATGCTTGCCGATTCACGATGTCTCCTTGCCACAAACAGTTTTATATGTCGTGATGGAGAAGGTCTGTTGTGAGTAGCCAGTTTTTCTTCGTTTGTGTTGCTTCCATCTCCGTCTCGTCAGAAAAGGTCAATCCAGCAGTGTTTGATGTCCGTTTGAACGAGGCACAATAAAGGCATGGTCGCTGCCACCAGTGAACAAGAGTGAATTCTCTTGACGTGGCTGAAACCAAGTCACGAATAAGTTATCCCTCTGGATACTTGCCGACTAAACTGACACTGTACGCTGTTACGTCCTTCAAAAGAGATCTTCCAATTTACTCCAACATCCGTACAAATCTTATGAATATTTCAGGGTACATTGGGTTTCTGCGGGTCAAGAAACCATATACTTCTCCAGGTCAGATAATGCGTCTGGAAAAAGGGGCGACGTTTTGATCCAACGCATATAAAACATGTTAGACCGATTATTCAGAAATCTGACACTTGGTCGAGTACCTCAAGCGTTAGATACCCGACATCAAAAGTGAAGTTTTGCTCGATAAGCGCTTGCAAAGAATCCTTAGCCATACTAAATGGTATTTGCCGTTGTACTTGAGCCCTCCATATTGGACATTTCAATGTTTTGTTACGCGGACAAACAGGGTAGTCTACCCAAGTGATATTTTATTCCTTTGACTGCAAAAATGAACTTATTGGTGTGTGTGTGTGTGTGCGTGGTCGATGCTAAGTGATATTTATTCCTTTGACTGCAAAAATGAACTTGCTGGTGTATATGTGTGTGGTCGATGCTAGGACAGTCACAACGAGAAATCACAGCAGTGAACGTTGGCAGACAAACACCGAATATGGGGACCGCAAATGAATTGTTGCCAAGTTTACATGGATGGTATGTCCGTGTCCACCCAAGGGAATTCGTTTTAAATTATTTTCAAAATCATGTGCCCCTGGCCACCTCAAGGACCACTGGGGCTTGTTTATGCAGAGCATGGCGGAGTATGCGTTCATCAGAATGGCCCCAACTTGCAAGTGCAAACGAAGTACAACGGCCTGTGGAATCATCCCTCGTACTAGGAAACTAAAATGAAACGACTTCTGTGACCGCTATGACTTATGATCAAGACCATCAAACATTGAAATATTGCACTATCAGTCCCAGTGTAAACAGCAAAGAGATGCCGCATAACTTGTGACATACGCCTTTGTGACCTTGACACTACGTTGCCCGAAAGGACCTATTGAGTTTTGGCTGATTGCTAGAAAGTGCCACCAAAATGGCTGGTGATGATGATAACGGAAACTGGTAGGGACGAGGTAAATCCGTGATCAGTTCTGGGAAAAGGAAGAATGTCTTCGCTGCGGAGTTATTAGAAATTGCTAACTGAACAGTCACAGACTATTGAACAGGGGAGCAAAACTCTCATTCGCATCTCGTTTACAAAAACTGGATATCCATCTTGTGCTGAACGCGTCTTCTTGAACTTTCCTGGATATTCATTGACTCCAATCATTCCTCGCTCAAATCCAAGCAAACGTTACAAAGCGACTCCACAAATTCCGCAATAGATCTCTCCTTTTCAAAAGACGCAAAGCAAAGTTCCACGAACAACACATACTACTCGCGTGTCTCCCCATCATCACCAGCAGTATCACCGTTACACCGGTATAAGTAACGACTACGGTCATTGTACATTTTTGAGGAACCAAACAGAAACAAGTTTTTTAGGTGATTTCTGAGCAAAAACTTATGGTGGGGACTATTTCTAGTTATTAACTCCTCGTCAGCACTGTCATTAGTTGCAACCCCGCAGGAGAACACTGGTGCGTACAAACATGTCAGTTTGTTTGAATAGAACATTACGTTAACGAGAAGAAAAATAAAACGGAGAAGTGACCGATGTCTAGCCTACACCTCCAAAACTCAGTCAGACAACCATGATTGGAACTGACTACTTGCAGAACATCGGTTAGACACCTCACTGTGTGGTGTCACCGGCCAAGCACAGCGGGGATCATGTTGATCCCGCACTGACAGGCGAATGGCGTCAACAGCGCCCAAACTTTTCGAAATTTACTTCATTCCCTTCCGTCGTGTCACACTCTGTCCACATTCAACATCTTATCACTTCAAAATAGGCACGGAAAGTATCACTTGTCTCGGTGGACGCTAACGTGGCCAACCTGGTAACACATGGTACAGTCAACTTAGTTTGAGTCAAGCATATCCTGTAAAACAAAAGACCCGTCACCTGAGCACTTTGTTCCGAATTCCCTGGTTCCTGTCGAATAGTTTTACAGTGAGATAACTTTCTCTTGTTTCGGCCGAATAAATTGCATTTGCGGGCTGGGAAAGGGCTTGAGATCATGAGGGATCCAGGTGATATCAGCATTTTTTTTAACAAAAAATGAGGGCAAACTTGTCGTTGTAGTCGACTTTGCTTAAGTTCGTTTTTGCCGTTTGGTTAGAGGGTTATTCGGAATGCAGCTTTGTGGAAATAGAAACGGTTTAGGTCACCATTCCAGACACGTTCGCGTCCGCTCTAGTCCTCCCAAATTGCACTCTTGACGTTGGTCTCACTATTTTGCGAGTCATCTGCGCTTTATCGCATTTAGCGATGACTGTGACTGCTCAGTTGACAATGTTTCGATGTTTATTTTCTTCGAAGTTTCCATTTTTCACTGGTCAAATTAGTTTTCAAGACGTCTGATGGAAGTGATTTCGCGGTGACCATTCTATCATCCGCTCTTTATCTCCCCGTATCCCCAACACCTTGATAGATTTACGTAGTGCGACCGAGTCCAGACAATGAATTTCTCGTTTTCGGTGGGACAAACTGCAATATGATAAAGCTCATTCAATCGGCCACCATGCGCGTGAGTTCCCTGAACATGCTGTTGTTTTTTCCAACCCAAAAACGCTTGTGACGTTAGTGCTTCCCATTGAGACGCAGTACGACTACAGCCACCTCGATGAGTTGTAATTTTAAATGCATCCACGTCATAAACACAGGACAGATTTTGATATCAACATCGCGGTAACTCTGAACCCCAAACCGACCAATCAGATGACGGTATTGATCAGTCTGATGAACCAACCACAACACAGTTTGCTGCTGTTGCGATACAGATTAATGCTCGTTAAGAGACATTCCATGTGTGCGTACAAAAGCCCACGCAGGCTTCTCACAGCGAAATCAGAGGACATTGTTTTGTAGATCCCTATTAACTTGATGATTTTTGTCCATTATTCTAACCTATGTACATTTTCCTAATGTCGGAAATCAGGTACATTTCACCCACCTCAGCCCCAACTTGAATGATGTCTCTTTAGTTTATTCATCTTGCTCCATCTGTGGGCTTCATTTGGTCGGACTTTGGCAGACACACAAACCAGTTAAGTAGCACTGATCAGCACCTAGAGAAGGGATAATTTCACTCGCCTGTCAATTTTATACTCCAAATCACGTGATCAGTGCCTCAGATGACAGCCTCTAAGAATAAGGCACGTGACTTGCTCTACGAGTTCCTACTGGACGAGGGTTCCCATATTTTTTGTAGTAATAAAAAGATTTTTGTTTCAATTCCGAATTTTATTTTCTACCGCTGGAATAGCTAGTCAACACCAGAGCAAGTTTACTGATCCACGAAGTAGGTAGGTTAGTAAGGGCTAATTGGTTTCGAATTCCGTGCACAATGCCGCTAATTCCGCACTAAGTTGAAGCAGCTGTATCAGCAATATGTGCTTTTGTATAATCCCCGCCCGAAAGTCGGCTCTCGACCATTCTAAGTTACCAGTATGGTAGGATGCCCAGTTCGCGGAATCTTACAAAGGCGCTATTTTTGACAAACTGCTCAGTGACGCCGAACTGAACTTCCTCAACTTTTGGGAAGGTTTTAAAATTTGCCTCGAGCAACATTGCAACTGGCATCTAGCAAATACTGCTTCCGGTTTCCGCTTTCCTTTATTCCGATTTAGAACCATCTCGTTCAAATTTCCCCCTTTCAAGTGGCTGCTTAATCAAAACTGAATCAACCAATCCAAGGCGGACGAGCACAAGATTTAGTGTAGAATAGCGAATATCCACTCATTTGCAAACTAATTTAGTTTTTGCGAGAGACTCACCTGGAACCCAGCTGAATCTCTCGTTTGTGATGCTCTCAGGCAACTGAATGTGCTGCACCAGGTCGCCTCATGTTTCGGTCGTTACTTGTTTGCTAGTGGGTGTATTTCGCTAATGTCGTGCAATTCGGTTCCAAGTAGAACTCGGAGACTGCATATACCTGATGGGCCCCAAGAAGGGCGAAATCGGTCGTGGGCTGTCGAACAATTTTCAACGTTTTCAACATAAGGTCTACCTCCTATTTTTCCTCACCCAAAAAGCGCACCTTAGTGTCCCTGTCCGTAATTCAAAGCATTACTAATTAAGACTAGTAATTGGTGCACATGGTGATGAATACTCTTCAAAAGAGAAGGATGGAAACTTTACGAAGTAATTTGCATTATCAAGGTTAACTGAAGTAACACTTGAGCAATAAATTATATATATGCCCTGAGATGACTGAGAACCTTTGAAAACTGGATTGGTCTAGTAACTTAACACGCGTTTCCAACTGAGATTTCATCCCGTGAGGGAAGCTAATCGATGCTGAAAGGATGAGAAGCTGTTTCCTGCTAATTGCGAATCACCGGAAGTGCGCGTCTCACTCAGAGTGGCTGGAATCCGCGGTTGGAACACTTAAGCGTTCATCCACCAGCGTCTGAACAATGATCTGACTAGCATTCATATAGAGGGCCCCTCATCCACAGAAACTACATCATGCGGCCACGTATTGACTTGCTTCTTGAGTAACGACTCTTTACATGGAATTTTCACTAACCCTGCGAAGCATTCTACCTCTGTTCGAAACTATCCTGTGGGTTTCTAGATATCTGGGAGTGGCGCATGACTGACTTTTTCGGAGCCAGTAGGTTCTGATCTCCCCGAAGATTCACTCACTGCGGATGACTTTAAACAAGGAGGGAACAGCCGCAAAGTGCTTCTTGGCTTATAGAAACAGACTGGATTCATTTCAACGAAGAAATGTTGGTTGAAACTTTCAAATATCGTTTTATCACAGAACTCAGGAAAAGACGGCGCTGGAAATCCTTGGAAGTAAAGCACTTACTTTCGTTACTTCCTTTCAGCACTGAGGTCGAAAAGGTACAGGTGAAATTAAGAAGGCCTCCACTGCGGAGTTATTTATTAAAAAGTGCCAACTGACCATTTACAGACTATTGGAGAGGGAAGCAAAACTCTCATTTGCATCTTATACACAAAAACTGAACATCCCTCTTCTCTTTGAACGAGCCTACTTGAAATTTCCTGGATATTCGTTGACTCAGATCACTCATTGCTCAAATTCAACCAAATGCTACGAAGCGACTCCACAAATTTCGTAATAGATCTCTCTTTTCAAGAGACGCAAAACGAATTTAAAATAAGGAAACATACTACTCGCATGCCACCCCGTCAGTAGTATCACCGCTACACAAGTAGCACGTGTGCCCACCACCCTCAGCATGGACAATAACTGACAATTGTAGTGGTTAACAGCAGTGGTGAAAGAAGGAACGCCCTTCGCTGAGAAGCGATTTACTGGCAAACACGGACTAAGCGGTTACAAGTCATTAGACATGAGGATAAACATCTCAGATGCACATAAACCCTCACGCGTCCTGGTAAATCGTTTTGGATATTCATTGACAATTACACAAGACAAATTATAATTATAATTACAAGACAAATTATTCCCACAATTTTCGTAACAAACTTCAACTTCTACCAGATGCGGTGCGCAGTTTCGACACCAACTACATGCTACTCGCATGCTTCCTGAGTAGCTGGATCTTCTTGCGTTATTCAGAATGATTGGCTTTTGCGATGTCTGCTGATTCGCCCATCTGCTGCTGACCCACTGCCTAGTGCCGGAAAAAGGACTCACAGAAGGGAACACAAAAGCTGTACTCCGAACAAGCGAGTGAGTGCGTGTTAGTGCAAAAGTTACAATGGCCTCGCGCTATTTGAAGGGCACTTTCTGACATTGATCCAGGCTGTCTGAACACCAATCTATATTGATCGTGCTTCCACTTGAATACTGATCAAATTCGGTCGTGCTTCTGTGGCGTGCCTGAACACTCGGCAGGCTTTGCTGAATTGCTTGAATGATTGACGAACCTGGATGCTTAACAGCTACCCTATTGAGATTTTGGTGGAGCTTTAGGGTCTCAGTAGGTTTCGGGCGTTCTGAGGTTACTTTGGGGAATCTGACACTCCTGGTAGCTTGCGACTATAAAACAGAATCTGAATTCGCAATAACAAACTATTTTGTTGTTTTCAGTTTAAAACCAGATTCATTTGTTTTCACTGCAAACAAACGTCTGTTTTGTGGACTTCAAAATCCTGGCCGAGCTAGACTATCTGTACGCGTGTGATCACGAACATACCTTTGAATGCAGTCATTTATGAATACCAGTCTCACAACTGAGCTATCCTCTGATCTGCATTACCCCCTCCCCATAATAGCAACTGGCCTTAGTGACCAATCTACCTGTCGGAGTGTACAGTGCAGACATCTGTGTTGACGCCGCGGACAAGAAGCGATTTCTGGTCTCTTTCACAAATGGCAAGAAAGTCTATCTGCTTCTGGTTGATCCTCGACACCCTAATTTTAGCGAAACCCCGTGATGTCAATTTTAGAACGCTTCTGACTCCTTGCAATGATCATTTTCCTTTTTTTGGTGCAATATTTTCCACCCAAATGATTTCACTACCTTTCGTTTCTGTCACTCGGTTTTCTGAGAACAATTCAACCCTCTCGTTTTGTTGCATTTTATTTTATTTGGCATTCAAAATCCAACAAACAGAACTATTTTTTATCCAGAATAATTTTATTTTTGGGGTAGAAATAAGCTCGAGGATTTTGTTTTGACACGCGGAAAGATAAGTCACATGCAGTGGGGTTGGCGCGCCTGGACTCAGTTCACCAGTCACGGTCAATTCGCCATGGTTATCAGTTTCAACCAGGCAGTTTTCACTAGACGATATCCAAGTGGGAATATTTTTTGATCCCACCATCGTCCCCGGCCAGCGGTATAACTAAGATATATCATATCCTCAATATATGCACACCTCTAGCTTCAGTCCTGTTGACGTGAACGGAACTTTGGCACGTGTTCCTCCGACAGAACAAAAAATTCACATAGAAGCTACATTCCAACGAGGGAATTAACTAATTTCAAGTGACACTGACCACTTCAATAAGTTCAGGGGATAAAAACCATGCGTAACAGTGTTACAGGAGATCGTCCTCATCAGAAAATTGATTACTAGGATTCAGCAAGTCTGCCCTACGGCGACACAACGGTTGAAGGGTCGGTTACCGTGTGTACTTATCAGATGGCTTGCTCACAGTGGTGGTTGATCAGATGGCAGTTGGTCTGTTCACCGGGCTTGGCAATTGGCTTGCAAACGTTTCGTCTCCAGTCGAGGAGACATCGTCAGTGTGGCGAACAGATCGACTGTCATCTGATCAACCACCAGGAAACACACCCGAGCTACCTCAATTTCGACAAATCGACGGCTTGCTCACAGAGTCAAACCATAGAGTTTGGTCAGTGTAAACAGTGTGTGATTGTTAGTTGGTTCAATGACATCTGTCAAGCAATCCAGACTCACCAAAACTGCAACCGCCGTGGATTTTTGAAGCACACTACCGCATATGTTTGTCTGCCAGTCAGTGATTCTTTGGTTCTTAATCTGAGTAATAACACTAGCCTGGCTGTCTCACGATCGCATAACCGTAAAACAAAAACAAAATTCACAAAGAATGCCCGGTCTGTCAACTTTCGTGTCTGTACTGAGTTGTGCAAAGTGGCCGTGCCGTTCGATGTAAGTGATTGCAGAGCTCAGCTCCAGAAAGCAACTGCATCAGAACCACTCAACAAGAACACGACAGTTTTGCTGAGAACAGGAGAGTATTAAATCACGGGGACCTTGGAGGTGTTTAAGGCGTACGTCTACTATTGAAAGGAAGGAGGCCTTCGCTGGGAGTTATTTATTAGAAAATGCCAACTGACTAGTTACAGACTATTGGACAGGGAAGCAAAACTCTCGTTTGCATCTTATTTACAAAAACTGAACATCCCTCTTCTCCTTGAACGTGTCTTCTTGAAATTTCCTGGATATTCATTGAATCAAATCATTCATTCATCAAACCCAAGCAGATGCTACAAAGTGACTCCACAGACTCCGCAACAGATCTCACTTTCCAAGAGACGTAAA
>NW_008752155.1:45616-49762 GCF_000715545.1 Opisthorchis viverrini | reverse complement strand
CAGAGACTAAGGCCGGAAAAAGGCCTCACAGAAGGGAACACAAAAGCTGTACTCCGAACAAGGGAGTGAGTGCGTGTTAGTGCAAAAGTTACAATGGCCTCGCGCTATTTGAAGGGCACATTCTGACATTGATCCAGGCTGTCTGAACACCAATCTATATTGATCGTGCTTTCACTTGAATACTGATCAAATTCGGTCGTGCTTCTGTGGCGTGCCTGAACACTCGGCAGGCTTTGCTGAATTGCTTGAATGATTGACGAACCTGGATGCTTAACAGCTACCCTATTGAGATTTTGGTGGAGCTTTAGGGTCTCAGTAGGTTTCGGGCGTTCTGAGGTTACTTTGGGGAATCTGACACTCCTGGTAGCTTGCGACTGTAAAACAGAATCTGCATTCGCAATAACAAACTATTTTGCTGTTTTCAGCTTAAAACCAGATTCATTTGTTTTCACTACTAAGAAACATCTGTTTTGCGGACTTCAAAATCCTAGCCCAGCTAGATTATCTGTACGCGTGTGATCACGAACATACCTTTGAATGCAGTCATTTATGAATACCAGTCTCACAACTGAGCTATCCTCTGATCTGCATTACCCCCTCCCCATAATAGCAACTGGCCTTAGTGACCAATCTACCTGTCGGAGTGTACAGTGCAGACATCTGTGTTGACGCCGCGGACAAGAAGCGATTTCTGGTCTCTTTCACAAATGGCAAGAAAGTCTATCTGCTTCTGGTTGATCCTCGACACCCTAATTTTAGCGAAACCCCGTGATGTCAATTTTAGAACGCTTCTGACGCCTTGCAATGATCATTTTCCTTTTTTTGGTGCAATATTTTCCACCCAAATGATTTCACTACCTTTCGTTTCTGTCACTCGGTTTTCTGAGAACAATTCAACCCTCTCGTTTTGTTGCATTTTATTTGGTGTCTCATTCAAAATCCAACAAACAGAACTATTTTTTATCCAGAATAATTTTATTTTTGGGGTAGAAATAAGCTCGAGGATTTTGGGGGTACACGCGGAAAGATAAGTCACATGCAGTGGGGTTGGCGCGCCTGGACTCAGTTCACCAGTCACGGTCAATTCGCCATGGTTATCAGTTTCAACCAGGCAGTTTTCACTAGACGATATCCAAGTGGGAATATTTTTTGATCCCACCATCGTCCCCGGCCAGCGGTATAACTAAGATATATCATATCCTCAATATATGCACACCTCTAGCTTCAGTCCTGTTGACGTGAACGGAACTTTGGCACGTGTTCCTCCGACAGAACAAAAAATTCACATAGAAGCTACATTCCAACGAGGGAATTAACTAATTTCAAGTGACACTGACCACTTCAATAAGTTCAGGGGATAAAAACCATGCGTAACAGTGTTACAGGAGATCGTCCTCATCAGAAAATTGATTACTAGGATTCAGCAAGTCTGCAGATGAATTTCATCAGCCGCCCTACGGCGACACAACGGTTGAAGGGTCGGTTACCGTGTGTACTTATCAGATGGCTTGCTCACAGTGGTGGTTGATCAGATGGCAGTTGGTCTGTTCACCGGGCTTGGCAATTGGCTTGCAAACGTTTCGTCTCCAGTCGAGGAGACATCGTCAGTGTGGCGAACAGATCGACTGTCATCTGATCAACCACCAGGAAACACACCCGAGCTACTTCCATTTCGACAAATCGACGGCTTGCTCACAGAGTCAAACCATAGAGTTTGGTCAGTGTAAACAGTGTGTGATTGTTAGTTGGTTCAATGACATCTGTCAAGCAATCCAGACTCACCAAAACTGCAACCGCCGTGGATTTTTGAAGCACACTACCGCATATGTTTGTCTGCCAGTCAGTGATTCTTTGGTTCTTAATCTGAGTAATAACACTAGCCTGGCTGTCTCACGATCGCATAACCGTAAAACAAAAACAAAATTCACAAAGAATGCCCGGTCTGTCAACTTTCGTGTCTGTACTGAGTTGTGCAAAGTGGCCGTGCCGTTCGATGTAAGTGAGTGCAGAGCTCAGCTCCAGAAAGCAACTGCATCAGAACCACTCAACAAGAACACGACAGTTTTGCTGAGAACAGGAGAGTATTAAATCACGGGGACCTTGGAGGTGTTTAAGGCGTACGTCTACTATTGAAAGGAAGGAGGCCTTCGCTGGGAGTTATTTATTAGAAAATGCCAACTGACTAGTTACAGACTATTGGACAGGGAAGCAAAACTCTCGTTTGCATCTTATTTACAAAAACTGAACATCCCTCTTCTCCTTGAACGTGTCTTCTTGAAATTTCCTGGATATTCATTGAATCAAATCATTCATTCATCAAACCCAAGCAGATGCTACAAAGTGACTCCACAGACTCCGCAACAGATCTCACTTTCCAAGAGACGTAAAGCGAATTTACAAGAAGGAAACATACTGGTCGCATGCCTCCCCCATCAGTGGTATCATCGTCACATTATGAATGGTCGCTTGACGGCAATTCTGGGTCACGTCCGAGCACCCGGTCATTATCAGTCATCGCTGGTTGAACGTCCAATCGGTAAGCGGCTTTTTTGGCCCCCGCGGACTCGGCAAAAATCTTGGTTGATCCGGGCGGAAATGTTGATTTCCAGTAATTATCGAATGTTCTGGAACGATTCCCAGATCTCTGAGCCACCTGACATTTCCGACAGGATGTCTTGCTTTATTTTGCTTGCTTTAATTGATTTTGGAACATTCAGACTGTGTAAGCGGCTACAGTACTGTCCGCGAGTTTCGATAATCGCTGCTTTATCCAACTCAGTCGACAAAGCATTCCAAAGCGCAGCTTTCTATACCAACCGGTCTATCTTCCCCATCTATTCTATCTTACAGATGAGAACATCCACAATGCTCAAACGCAGTTTTGGAGTCCGGGTTTCCTGATGGGTTCGTATTGTGTATATTTGGGGGTCTCTAGTGGCCTGTGTCGGCAATTTGCTGATTTATCTTCCTCTTCGACGGTATCGCGCCAAAATGAAGCCTCGGGGGAGGACCCGGTGATCAAACAGTTAAAGACGTCTAAATTCCTTGGATCGTAGAGCCTCAAAATCACTAAATAAGGCTGCTGTAAGAAGTGCCTTGTGTATACACGGCCCATCAGCTCCACGGTTCTGAGGCAAGGTTGCGAACGCCGTCTGCCCCTTGACTACTCACGCACTGAAGTTATCTGTCACAGTACGATGACATTATATGCGGCTGCTGATCTATGTGAGGCAGTAAGCAGACTAAACTTTTGAAGAGTGAGTGCAACTTTGCATTCAGAAGATGCCAAATGCATCTCGAAACAAGTGACCACCTCCGATATTCTGTTTGAAGTACTATGGGCAAGAAATGGTGCTCGGGAAGCAACAAAACGAATTCCAGTTTATAGTAATAGTTCGTGATTCTAGTAGCTAGAAGATGTCGATGAAAAACTTGGACAAAAAGGAGGGATTGGACAGAGATGACGAACTTGTCTGATTGTATGGACGCTTTTGGACAGTTCATTGTGCACCCGTTTAGAGGTGTGGGGAACAGGGGCCTTGAGGAATCTTAAAAAATTTCTCAGGTAGGCGAAATAGCTCAGTGTTTACAGCGCGAACCCACCGGCCGGAAGGTCCGTGGTTCGAACCCGACCGCTGCCTCTCGACTTCCCCTGTCTTGGCTTGGGCAACCTGGCAGTATCCCAGCCATCGTGATTCCTTCGGGTGACAGGGCAGTTAGGCACGGAAAGGGTGCTACAGCTGAACAATTTTTTCGCAATTTCTGGTCATGCGTAGCATAATACATAGGTATTGTCAACGCGCCCTTTACATGCCTGAATGTCTTGGACTTCAGACTGGCGCGCTGAAGAAAGATGTTGCACCATAAGGGGAATCTAGTATCTGTATTACTACAGAAGTTCCGGCGGGTATGTAATTTCCAGACATGCAAAATTCTGAAGGTATCTAACGGCCCCACCCGGCTTGTCTTGTCTTTTAGACATGATACATGGATGTGATCGAAATACGACAGTTATTGTCGAGTATAACGTAGGGTGGAACAAAAAACCAAAGCGTTCAAGGACACAGGATTCATCATCATCATCATCATCATCATCATCATCATCATCATCATCATCATCATCATCATCATCATCATCATCACCAT
>NW_008752155.1:26876-45417 GCF_000715545.1 Opisthorchis viverrini | reverse complement strand
ATATTTTCAAATTAACTTGGTGTTGGTGGGAGACTTGGCAACATTCACCTGAATCTCACTCATTTTCAATATTCATTTGAGTGGACCAACCAGTCGCATTTGGAAAGATATCCAACGTAGTGACGTATGCTTAAACGCCAAACATGAAATGAATGAATATTTGCGCGGCCTACTACCGGTTTCATTCTTCTTGAAACCCATCTGTCGGGTTCAGTCCCCTAATTTCTATCAAGTCTGTCTCTTAGGTGAACATCAATTTGCGATACGTTGCAAAAAAACAAGACAAACCTGTTTGCAAACCAAACTGGTGTTGAAGAAGGATCAGCCGAAATTCACCTGAATCTTTCAGCTACAGTACTCTTCAACTGCATGTCTCCCGTCAACATGAACACTCAGATCCGCTGCTCGAATAGGCCGAGTCTCACAGCCATACAACAAAACAGCCCGTACTGTAGCTTGATACACACGTTCCTTCATTGATGCTGCGCAAAGGGAGTGTCAAATGACAACTGATCATTTCTGAATGTAATTGGCGAGAAACAGTATCACAAATTTCTTCAAGTTCAATTAGTACACCTACCTGAGAGAAAAAGCGGGGTGGTTAAACTTGGCTGAATTTTTTGCTATAAACCAAGTCCATTTCCAGCAATCCGCAAAAAATGTCGCTTGGACAGTGTAAGATAACTTGTGAATTGTTGAAAACTGTGAAACTGTTGATAACGCAATGAGTAGTGTTTGGGTAAACGCACTGTTATATAATGCAACACATTGTGACGAATTTTGTGAGGCGTTTCATCAACTTTTCCAAGGCATGTGATGAGTCATGGGGGCTCACGACACCAAGACCAAGTTGATGCATTCAAGGAAAAAATAGTTTATAGTAGCTGAGGAGTCCAAATATTCTTTAGAGTATTTTTACCCCCATTTTTAAAAGGTTCTACTTTGAAAGTAAAAAGAACTCCAGCAGAAAATCTGTTTGAAGGACGATATACCCATCTACAAAGATCGGGGACATCTATCTGTCAGTGTGTTTTCGACAGGTAAGATGGCTGCGTAACAGGAATGCAGAGGGACTTTCTGTGTTTCCCTCAAGTTCACGCCGTGTAGACGAAAGGCGCTGCCGAGGTCTACAAAAAGGAACCCACATACAGGCTTTTCGGATAATCTTCGGGCTCAGTCATTCACAATGGAACTACGCCTGCCACTGGAAGGAAGAAAGCCTTCGCTGCGAAGTTATTTACTGGAAAACACCAGATTGTTGGACAGGGAAACAAAACTGTCATTTGCATCTTGTTTATAAAAAAAACTGTGTATCCGTCTCCTTCTTGAACGCGTCTCCCTGAACTTTCCTGGATACTCATTGACCATCACTCAAACATAAACGAATGCTACAAAGCGGTTCCACAAATTCCGCGATAAACCTCACTTTTCAATAGACGAGGAGCGGAGTCATGTGGAAGCCACATACTACTCGCATGCTTCAGCAGTAGTATCCACCGTTGCACTACGTTGGACTTGCTGTAGACTAGGGGCTTCCTAATATAAAGAATCTGCCTCCGAAGTTGAAGCTATTCAGATTGTTATCGACGCGTTTGAGCGGCGGGTTTTATTAGGCATGATTCAACAACCGGCACACGAAACCGAGACTTATGAAGTGCAACATATTGGAACTAACATACCAAATCCGATGTCTTCTTTGAGACTGACAAACTGACATTCTTCAGTTTAAGATAGAATTCTCCAAGTAATGGGGTCGTTCGTCTATTATCTAGACTTACATACATCTAAAAGGCGAAACACTCAAATGCTGGTTGCTGAAGACCGATTGGTAAACACCAAAGATAACTTCTGGAATCAAAATAAGTCTATATTTCGAACTCACAAAAACGTGGCAGCTGAATAAAGGAAGGGCAAGTTTGTCGTTTGTTCTGCCGTGTTCAAGACTTCTTGAAATCATTTGACAGCCACGACTTAAGAATTTATGATCAAATCAAGGTTTTGGTGAGACTCATCACTCAGAAGAGTCGACTGAAATTATGATATAACTTATTATGTAACAAAATATAACTAATGCAATATACAATACACCATATACTATAAGCTATTAAAATACTATCCTGTTGGACCTGAATTTATCATACACAGCCCTTAAGAAGCATTTCCATTTGCTCTCCTTCATCGCCTTTTAGGAAGGACAGGTGCGCCAAGGAGTACGCCCAACAAAACCCTTCCCCTTATACAGCGAGCTATATAGGGTCTGCTTGGGGTGACTGTTGTTCGGAAGGAGGGAGATCTGGCTTTGGAGGAAACTTTCGGCGAATTACAACCCCGTTTTGGTCCGCCCGTATCATTTCAAGAAGTTTGAAGGGATATCCAGGCTCTGACAAACAGGGTCACAAATCGTTTTTAATACAAACTACTGCTTCACCAAGCAAGTAACTTATCTCAAAACGCGATTTCCACTCGGAGTCGTCCCAAGCCTAAATCAGGATTTTTCACACATACTTAGTCGGAAACGTCATCGATTGCCGCATATTCAAGCAATACAATCAAATGGTCAACATGCCATTGAATGCGTCATTTCACTTACGTTTGAATGACCTATTGGCAGAGCTGACATGAGACCCGGTTTGTTAGACGACAATAAAATCGGTTCCATACCCACCTCTTTGATTATGCGACATGTCAAACTGGGCTACAATCACCGTCCGAAGTCGTTGTGAGGTGGATCTGATTGTGTGAGCATAAAAATCATGAGAAAATATTGGGGTGAACCTGGATTTATTGACTAAAGTACCGAAGAACACATCATCGGTACGTTTTGCGGATCCTTTGTCGTTCTTATTTTACTACGTTGTGTACATTTTGACTGCGTAGAGCGTGCGAAATGACGCAATCCCGCGACTGCTTCTTCCCTTTGTAGTTGTGAAGCTGATGAATGAAAACCAGCGTTCTACACTATCCATGAATTGATTTATGCAGTCAAAACTCGATTCGCAGAAAGAACCTTAGGAAAGTTTTTTAATGACACATCTGAAGCGTTCTTTGCGGTTTAGATTGGTTTATTATGTGAAAAAAATTAAGAGGGAACCTGTGGATGATCGTCCGAGATGGTACACCTGTCGCATGTAAATACATCTCTGCGGCCCGGTGATACTCAGCTCCGCTGGGGAGGTCAGCTTTTTCTAAACACCTCAAGGATATCCCCGTGAGTTGAGCTAACTTATGCAAAAAAGCCGAGCTACTTATACATCCGTAAGTAGCTCAGAGGAAGTGTGATTTTCTCAGATGAATGAAGCCTTCATGTGGGGAGCCGTCACTCGAGGAGTAAGTCAAAATCAGACCGCGTGATTTGGATCCCGTGATTGAAGGATGAATGGCGCTATATTCCGTCTCAGTGAGAGCTAGTCACACTGATGATCAGCCGCTCGTGACCGAACGATTAAGTGTTCAAACTGCCCGCCAGGAGGTGGTGGGTTCGAGTCTCCCTACTGAAGTTTCGTGAGCTGCGCACTGCTGGTGGTCCGTGATACCGGTGAAACAGCTTCATAGTGCTTCGCGTAAAAAATTGACTCCAATTAAGCGACGAAATCTTTGTTGTTAATTTCAAACTCTGTTTATACTAGAAAAAACTTGAAAATTAGTTTTTAGGCTATGGAGCATTTTGAATTTTCAGCTGACATTTCATCATCAGTTGCAACGCTCAATAGCGAATTACTACTAAGATGCGAAGTCGGCACCACCGTGTCACGTGCGGCTGATCAGCTGGGCAATAAACTTGAGCCAGGACAGGATGCACAACCATACAGTTCACGTCACGTGGTCTAGCATTGTTTGATCTCTCGATTAACAACCCGTTAGATGGAAAGCTTAGATAACCGGTGGAATTCTTCGGTCTTAACTAAATCACTTGCAGCTCTCAATACCTGCACTTCTGAAGATTTCTAATAACCACTGACTGACTCTTTCTGAAGGCGGGGTCGTAGGTGAAACTTTAGACCCTTCTTTTTTGTTACAAACTCTATGATTCCGATGAAATCGCTCGATCAACAGACGCCTGCTCAGTTTAACGGATAAAAATGATAGCTGAAGGCTAGTTAGCTTTTTTCATATACAGTAGGAGTCAGACTTTGCCGGTTTACCCAGAGGAGTGGAAAGTAATTTCATCGCCCGATTACTTCACGTCAGGCGCCAGCATACCACCTGGCAGGGTGTATAAACTTGCCTTCAGTTGGCCAAAAGCCTTCACCAATATCTATGTGATTTCAGACCGGCTGGTTGCGTGCTTGAGCTGAGTCCGCCTCTGTAACTCGGACTTGGCTGAGTGAATGTCCATTCTTTGTCAAGCTCCAGCGATAAACAGTCGGTCGCTGATTCAAACACTGGCTAGTATGTGTGAGTTTGTGGAAATTTTGGTCGTTTTCTGAACACTTCTTGTTTTGTAAGTTCTCAGCAAGACCCACATGGCAGTACCAAATGTCACTAGATCAGAAACCTCCGGTTTCTTGTCGCTTATTTAATAACCAGTAAGCCGGCCATTCATTCAGATCACTTTGGTACGGTCTAAAGTCGCAGATTGATGGAAAAGATGGCTGTTTTTATATCTGATTCATGGGAACGCGAGTGCAGAAATGATATTTCTTTCTCGGTCTTTTCATTTCGCCAGTCTATAAGCGGTTATCGTTCAAGCTACTGATAGAAATTCATGACAACTCGTATTCTGGTGACTGATCCGCCGGGCACTTTCATCGGAGAATGTTTTGCCCTTCACTAAACCAAATAATATTCGAGGAATAGTAAGATGTCCTTCAATATTTTTATCCGCCAGGTCCACTGGGGCTTTCACATCTTTGTTGCAGATCTGTGAGCGTTTCGAATCTGTTCTAACATCTCTACTTCACCGTTTCATTACCAATGGCCCAGACTCATCTGGGGATCATACAGTGTTATCGCACAAGCGAGACAGGTAAATATCTGAACAAGCGTCTTTTCAAATGTCGCGGAGCTAGTTTTTCACGGAACATACTACTAATATTCCAGCACGGTATCTCAAATAGAGTATGCTGGCACCAGTGCCGTTACTGTGGCTGGTCCATACCTAATGAGTCGTGGTGTGTTAGCGCAGAATACTTTGCACTACTTAAATTGGCTAATAAAGTAATGTAGCACCAGTGTTAAGCAGTCGCCCTCAACTGTCATAAACACCAGGAAAATCACCTCACGGTTAGATGACCCATTACGAAGCACCAGGGGAGGCGACTCAATTCAGGGGATTACCATGCACTCGGATGGGGATCCTCAACCTCATCATGTAGTCTGAGACCTATCTTCCCAACAGAATGTCAGAAAGGCATACACGTTACAGGGAGTTTGGCTTCCTTTAACGTCAGATCACAAAAATGGTAGTGCGCTTTGATGAGTTGACAAGCAGGAAGGTTTGCTCTACTCTCGACCGGTCCATAAGAAACGGAACGATGACTCCTGTGAGATCGGCTTGTGTAAAGTACTTGCAAATTATTCGTAAACGGTTCAGTCAGCTGCAAAGATCGACTGTCGGGGAATATTATTCGTCCGGTTTACTTTCAGTTTCTCAATACCATATACATCTTGCTGCATATTTTATTGACGCGCAGCCGTGTGTATTCCGCCAGCTGCGTACAATCTGTTGTTCACATGGAACATCAGGTTGACAGAAAAAAATGAGTGCCTGTTGAGCCCCAAGAAAATTGAGTGAGACCGGTCCGGTGGGCAGTTAAGGACCTTCAGCAATGTTAGTAGTATGTTTCATGAAAAAACTTGACGTTTAACTTATATTCGGTGATGTATTGTCTCTCATGGAAAGTGGGCGATTCGGTAGCTAGTACCGATTTTCCAGAGAACGTGACAGCTTTCGGTAGACCTCCAACGGATCGATCGATTAGCCCTGAGCTTAACTTCCGCTGCCCGACAGCAGATGCTTTGCATAGGCAGTCCACAGGCTTATTTGTGACGACAATGAACGCCTCCGGTCATTGTTTCTCTACAAGATCGACATCAGCCGGTTTTGTGGAGTTGGATTTTTCAAAAAAGCGGCTTGTTGTTTATTCGCAAGCTGTGAACGATTTTTGGTCAACTGTTAGACAATCTTTTCCCTCAAGCGATCCGAGTGAGGTTCCTTAAAGAACCGTCACACATAACGCAACTGCAGGAAGCAGAAGAAAACCACTCTGGAGCGAACTGGTTGGTGGATGAGGTGATGAAATTGTTCCGTAGACTAGATATTAAGAAACCCGTGAACGGCTTCTCAAAACGATAACACCGCCAGGGAGGCCGAGTGCATGAAATCATAGGCTGACTGGGTTTGAACCTCACATCAGGGCTTCTAAATAATTGACTGCTGCCTACCTTCCTGATGAACTATTGTACGGAGGCCAACCGTCCCTAATAACCGAACGCCACATCATTTGGACGGATGTGTCACGTGCAGGACACGGGCCGAACGAAGGTATGCTCTGATTGGACCTAATGCCAGCCAATCCGAGTCAAGCACCTTTGACTCGACGCTTCTCGCCCCCTCACGGAGATTCTGGTACGACCTTGTGGAACACTCTGTGACTACCCTATAAATACAGTTCTAATAATTTTCCTTGGTTTCCATAAGAGGCTGTGTAGGGCTACCGTGCCTTTTGATACGTCATAGTGTGTGGAGCAGGAAGCCAAGTGACCGATACAGAGTTGCACTACCGTTCAGCAAGACAGAACAATTATAAACCGGTTGTTTCAAAACCAAGGACGCAAGATTTGGGAATGAATATCGTTTCACACTCGAATTGAGAAGAGGAGAAAATTTTTTCACAAAATATATGAGTAGATACGACCAAAAACGTGGAAGTCGTTAATCAGGTAAAAATTATGCATTTTCCACAGGAATGATCACTAAATTTGACTTGGTTACAAACCAAAGAAACACAAAACCCGTCATCATCGTGTTGAGAGTTGATCTGTGAGCAGGCTAGTTGTGAAGTGGGTCCACGTAGGTCAGTTTTTGGTCAGTTTTTCTTGCAACAACAGCAACATAGATCACGCAGACACCCGCAGCATCCACAACAGCAACAGCAGATGACAAAGACGATGATTACTGCAGCCACACAGCCAAGGACGGTGAATGTGATTGGTTCCCATCTGGACAAAAATACATGGGAGTGAGGCAAGTTTAGGTGAACTTGTCATTACCCGTTGGGGACCAGTGATAGTGGCTGGTGCGTGCGAACCATACCTCGGTACTGCTCAGATCGATAGAATGTTCAACTTCAGCAGTTAGTTAGTCAATCTGGCACGACACGTTTCAGCACGCAGAAACGTAGATATCCGGCGGAAATTCAGGGAATAAAATTAACAAATCGTTTGTGTAATCCACAAATGTTACAAATACGCTACTGGCAGCGGGAAAATTGGAGATGTCAGCACGCCTGATTTTCCAAATGTAGCTGACAACTGTACCAAATTTGTCCGTGTTCTCAGAACATGAAACGCGACGTGGCCATGAATGCCACACACAGCGCCACTGAGTGATCACGGTTCGCTCGGTTCAGTTATCTAATGTATTTTAAAGTCCAAGGCATTCTGGTGAATTTCTAAGGACATGGTGAACCAATGATGTTGGTATTGTGAGGACACTTTGGAAGTTGACTCCAACTTTGGCCCTGTGCACGCAGTCAATCGGGAAGCAATGTACGACTGTTTTGTTCTTTCTGGTAATCATCACTAGTGCGCATTTTGAGAAATTCCAGGGAGTTTCGAATCCGCGACCCCGACTAGTGGCGTGAACACTTAACCGTTCGACCACGTATGACCACGTGATGTGGATCCCGTGATTCACGGATGCATGGCGCTCTACTCTGTTTAAGTGCGAGCTGATCACACTGAATACCAGCCGCTCGCGGCTGACCGATTGTGTTCAAGCTACCAACCGGGAGGTCGTGAATTCGCCAATTCTGTTGGCGTTTCGTGAGGTGTGCACTGCTGGTGACTCTCAATAAGAATGAAAGCGATGTAGAGTGCCTTTCGGCATTTTAGCGCAGCTAAACGTCACTTACAGAAAGAAAGCTACAGTAGACGAACTGCTTCTTTGAGACATAGCAATAGCGCGTTGAAACGAAAAAATGGTTAATCAAACGATAAGAAAACTGACACAAAGTGAAGATTTCTCCTTAGAATTGATCCGTGGTCAAGACGACAAAAACGAGTGAAGGAAACCCTCGAAAAATGTTTCGCTTTGGTTGGAGCATTTCGCCCGAAGGCTATAGATCTCGGCAATAGTCACAAAGGATTGTTATTCAATTCTGCTTCAAGGTCACGGATGTGGAGGCCGCGAATAGTCATAAAACGTCACGTCCGACAAGGGAGAGGCGCAACTCCACAGATTCTCAATGTATGATCGATTTTGATCCACAAAACACCAACACCCGTAAACGTTATTGCTGACGATTACTCACGGTCTTATTAAAGCAGTATGTCATCACGAAAAAAGTGTCCAAAACTGAGAAAAACATTTTCTACAGAGGCAAATGTTGGTAGCTCACTTAGCGTAGATGGTCGGTGGCTTGTTCTCTGAGCTGAGTAATTTGATTGCAAACGTTTCATCACTAATCGAGGTGACATCATCAGTGCGTTATTGGGGACCGTAGTGGTGCGTAGCGGCGCACAACCACTANGAATTTAGGCTCATTTTGTGCAAAAATTTTCTCCGTTCGGGCGTAAAATCTTAAATGAACTTCCTGACGC
This sequence comes from Opisthorchis viverrini, assembly GCF_000715545.1. Lineage (NCBI taxonomy): Eukaryota > Metazoa > Platyhelminthes > Trematoda > Opisthorchiida > Opisthorchiidae > Opisthorchis > Opisthorchis viverrini. The sequence goes on along the minus strand of NW_008752155.1, from coordinate 36,654 downwards.
TTTCAATTCTCGTTCATGACAGGGAGACGGCATCCCTGATAGCAGCACTTATATTAACACATGTGTAACACTACTTAACGCACAGCCAATAACCCACCGCTACGCACCACTACGGTCCCCAATAACGCACTGATGATGTTACCTCGATTAGTGATGAAACGTTTGCAATCAAATCACCCAGCTCACTGAAAAAGCATTTTTCTGGACGTACCCCGGCCAAGACATGAATTATTATTATTCACATCAGCTGAGCTTATTAGAAATACCTCATCACTGTTCAAAACCGCGTACTTTTTCGCTTTCCAAAGCACCATTTCTTATCACAGACACTCAGTTACTATTTAAAAAACAGGACTCATTTCTCAGTGAAAAAAGCGTCTGCTCTGGATAATTCTGAAGATGAGATCCGTATATAATAATTTATCCTGTCTTGGATCGTCACTGGGATGCGTCCGTCTCACAGTTCTCATTTCACTCCACCGTGTGGAGAAGAAATTTGGATCATAAAACAATTCCGTCTTGTGATGTACGCTGGCTTTTGAAGTGATACCTCTGTAGAAAGCTCAAGGGACTCGTCTCCCTTGCTGTACACATTACTCAAAATTTCAGTCTGAAATGTGAACACGTCTCAACGTTGACAGGTTTGATACAGACGATTTAACTCCGTTTTTTCCCCAGAAAGTTTAGCGCATTTTTGTGGTACATCGTCGGATTTGGGGTGGGCACAGCTCAGAACAATTGCAACAGACGATGAGATACACTACCGAGCAAGTAACCAATACATCCCTAATCCCTGAAGCTCTTCGGAAAGCGTCCTTAAATTACTGGACTTTAAGGGAAACTGGACATTACAATAACTGTAATCGAAAAATATGATCAAATCCAGCGTTTGCTTCGACAGTACTCCCAGGCAGTCTCATCTGACTTCCAGGTAACAGTTCTTATGTGAGTAACCTTATATTTTCCAGTTCAAATCTGTTTGCAGGAGGCGTATACAACCAGTGATGTGATTAAATGGTCAAATCTGCTTCTCCATGTCAACAATTTGTAAGCAAAATCTTGAAAAAGGTGACCATCGACAAAGGTTTGTCACTATCCGAGATCCTTTCGGTCTCACACCGTGATTCGACGGCTAGTTGCCATACATGAGCGAATATGAGTGTAGTTCGCATCCCATAGTGTAGATAGCACATGACCAACTCATCGTTTGCATACAGTGTTGGATTTTACCCCCACGCGGTCTTGCCGTTCTTTTCCCAAAGAAAAACTGGTTTCGCTAACAATCTTTTCCACACTGACGCAGTGTGTAGTCAGTTCAGCGATACTAGCATATCTTTATCACGCGGACTCACTTGGGATGCACAGGGACGGTCGTTGATCTGTAGTCTCTTCTCTCGCAAGATGGAGATGCACTGATGAAACCGTTCAAACGTGGCCCCCTTTCGGTGCCACCAGAATGGACAATTTGAGCTGAGATACTGCCCAAGCCTAGACAAAGGAAGTCCAGAGGCAGAGAACGGGTTCCGACCTTTGGGTCAGTAAATTCGCGCGCTCTAACCACTGAACCTCTTCAGCACTAATACCCCAGGTGGCATTCACCTGGCAACAGGCTTCTGAGGTTTAAAGACCACCGTGTCGTTGAACAAATTCCAGGACTTTGTGAGCGAAATTTCAGTGATTCGATTCTCGACGATACCGAATAGGTGTATCATACTGAATGAAATGAGAGCTTGGTTTTTCGCTGAGCAAGCGACAATAAATTCCAATCAATAAAATTTCCTATTCATAAACAAACCTAAGCCGGGCACCCGTGCGTATCAGCCGAGATGGGTGGAAACGTACCTGAAGGTTTTGCAACAATCAAGTGTTCCGCTGGACGTCGTGCAGCAGTATGTGTTGTGAAGGAAAGTTGTCCCAACGTCGCAGGACACGGTACCTGTAGGAGAAGATCGGTTGCATTCACATTCGAATTTGGTAAAGTAGGCCAGTTAGTTAAAACAAAGAAAGGGTGGTAGAAAATCGGACTTGGTTTTCCTGTTCCTCACTTCTTACTACGTTATCAACCGTATTCTTCGTGCCGCTTCGGTTACTACAGGAACAAACCCAGTTCGTGATGTCTTCTCTTTGTACAATCCTCGGTAGGTCAGTTAGTAGTTGGGCCATCGGAAAAAAGTTGCTTCTGCTACTGCATAAATATCCGACCAGAAGAGGGGGCCTTCAAAGGCAAGATCAAGGTGACGATAACGTCATAAACAAGCTTGGATACCTTAATACTGCAAGGATACAAATAATACTGATGTGAATGGCAGTGAAGCATCGGTGTTGAACACTGATGTCATGCTGTCGATGATGACGTTGATGATGATGATGATGACGATGATGATGATGGTGATGTTTCGGATGATGATGATGATGATGATGATGATGATGATGATGAGAATGACCCGATGATTTTCCAGTGACAACTATTGGCTAACGGTTTAAATCTCAATGGATTTCACCCAGCATACTTGAATTTCAACGTGCGCGGACAGTTTAATGGACAACTCATAAGCAGTTTACCTACTTGTGAGTAGCGTAGGCGGTTGCTGATGAGAGTGGCTCCCAAGTCTAGTCATTCGATTTCGGCCACTAAAGTCACAGCATTTTGAAGCGGTGCCCAAAATACGACAATGTGCTCATGTTACAAAAGTGTCTATCGTCATTCAGCAGATCAATAATCTTGATAGCCAAATTTAATCAGTAGCAGTCACGTGACTGGTGGCTATCTGACCGTCTCAGTTGGCTCCACATATGCCTATCAGCACGGAAAAAGTTGGGGAAATGATTTGGGGGGCCGCAAAGAATATGTGAATAGCTGTCAAAATGTGATCGACGAGGAATAGTCCTTTAACTTTCGGACTTTTATCTTCGACAAACACACGCACAGCAGGTTAGTAGTTTACAAGTAGTAGAGATATAGAAATCATCCCCCTTTTTCGTAGCTTGCCTCCTTTGGATATTTCACAATGACGTCTCTCACAAGGTATCACCTGATGTTTATCCCCTCTTACGAGAGACTGTCACCTGAAGGGGCTCCATTCCATCGGATATTCACAGAATTATCTTTCCAAACTTTTATTCTTATCGCTAATTCGAGACTTACGGAAACGCGAGTGGTCTTCTCAGACGCAGCTTGAATCAAACAACATCTCCCCCCGCTGATCAACATACTCCTTGAAAGCAGATTGCTACCGAAATAAGATGAACAGACTTCATAAAATTTACCGGTATTTGGTCTGTCCTAATGAGAAAATCTATACTAGTCTGTACCTGAGTCATATAAATGCTCTTCACTCCCGAATCAATTTTACGTTCTGCTTTAAACCGACCGTGAAAAACTACGGTCAAATCAGGCAGCCTGAGGTCGTTAATCAAAACTTACGATCACTTTGCACGTGATTAGTCGAGGCACACGGCGTGACGAGCGAGGATAACTTAACCAAACCTGGTGTGGAAACCATGATACAATCAAATGTATACGGGAATGCCTCCGAAGAAAGGACACATCAGGAAAACCCTCTCTTAGGACATCCCTCCGAGGGGTTCCAACTGATGATCGTCTCGTGAAATACAAGCGTTCATTCTGTCTTGTCAAGTACAAACTAAGTGGTATTTGCTGTGAGCCAGGACAGGTGATATCTCCAAAAGGGAGGAATATGGATTAGTAGTCAACTCCAGCGCCGTTTAAGGTGTAAAATGCTGGCGTCCCGTGGTTACCGGAGGCAAAAAACTAGCGTAAGTTTTTATCCGGACAAATTCACACCTGTCTTGGGAACACCGAACAAGAATATCCCGAATCTGACTCAACCTGAGTGTTACCTTTTCAAAAATACAGTGAAGATGATTAATTTCAAAACGAAGAAGGGGGTTTAGAGGATTTCGAGTTGCAGAGTAACCATGTAATAGAACTTGAAACTTCTCCCTGGATCCGGCCTTTCTATAAGTGAAATTCCACACAGTATATCTTAACTCCAAGGAGAACCACCGTGGCTTTTTTTAGAAAACTGGCCTCCTTAGGACTTGAATATACGAACGGATTGCTAATATTCAAGGACTGAATGTGTAGTAACGGAATTTTCCTCTGTTTAGTTCTCGGTCTGAGCCTCCCAAGCTAGCGTTCACGTCAAAGCAATCACCGAAGGTGCGCAATATACAGTAACGCCCAAAACGAAGCCAGGAACACTTGTAGAGCGCTTTATATGTATATATATATATATATATAACGTAAGCGGCGACAACTTTCTGGAAAATCCGGCGCGCCCTGGATGCGGCATTGGAGACCGGCATTCGGCCAATACTGGGTCATGGTTGGCTGTTAGGTCCAGGCTTTCGACCAGTCGGATCTCGGCTCGATCCCGGACAGGTAAGCGTCCCGAATTTTCGGCCAGTCCGGCGTGAGATAGGCTTTTCCGCCGTAGCAGCATCTGACTGCGAGCGGTAAAGCGGGATCCGTGTGGAACTCCGCCTAACAGAATAGCTTTCAGAGTGGATGGTTTTTCAAATTCTCGAGAAGTCCACTCCTCAACTAATTACACCATGTGATGAAACCTTTTCAACAAAGGATAACAACAAAACTGACGAAAAATAGCTAGCACGTTTCCTGAGTAGGTGAAGATGAGTAGGGGAGATGCATCTTCTGTCTTGAAAATGATGCTTCAGAGCTTAAAGTCGATATTCTTCAACAGACCTCAACCTCAGAAAATGAAACACAGTTCTGAGCATACTTTTTTCATGTCAGGGACAGGTTCTCTTGGTTCTCTTGCTCAGCCGGCTTGATAAGAATTTTTGGTGTCGGAGCAGGAGTTTCTTGGTGCCTCAAAACCGACGCCTTTGTATTTAGCTTCAGCCGGCTTGATAAGGATTTTTGGTGTCAGAGCAGTAGTTTCTTGGTGCCTCAAAACCGACGCCTTTGAATTTAGTTTCGAATGACGCAATCAATAAAACCTCAGCTGCTCAGTGTCCAGAGATTTTCCAGCTTGAGGCTCTTGATCGATGGCTTGGGTGTCTTGGAGCAGAAAAGTTCGACTGCGTACAGTTATCCTCACATTTCACAACCTGGTTGGAAGTGTCAGAGGAGTAATTCGTACAGAGACCGCTAAGCCAACGTTTAAGTGCTTTCTTGGATACTCGATTTCTAGTTTTAAAAAACACTGAATCAATGCAATCCAGAAGGGCGTGTTTTTGCATCCTACTCATGTTTGGGGTAAAACAACCAGTTGAAAAATCCACACAGACGGTTCATTCATACTAAGCTTGAAAGTAAATTAATCCCCACGGTGAACCTTTCGCACGATAACCACTTTAGGGGCTGATCAGACCTTAAAAAGTACGTTCTCCCCTACCCAACTTTTTGATGCAACTCACCCAAGTTTTGTGCAATTGCTAGTTGATACGCAGAAGACTTAATGAAGACAAGAAGAAACGCATTTCACAGGTGATTAATTCACACCGACAAAACACTGTTTGACGCGATCATGAATTCCGTCAACACGCTGTCGGAAGACACAAGAGCAGGGGTTTTTCATCTGATCGATATCGTACCGATACCGACTAACTAAGTACATTCGATCGCCGCACAAACAAGTCGCAGTGACCCAGTGACTCGTGGATTGACAACACCGCTATAGTAATCCAACTGTTGGACGCTTGGAGTTGAACGAGCTACAGGGCACGTCCATTTATTGGGATGAAAGTGTGAAGCGATAAAGCCAGGGTTTTCAGCACAACCAGAAAATCGACTCTTCAATCGAGAACGGAATACAAACTGCTGAAATGTGTGAAGAAGAGATATGCATCGGAGAAGGGATCACAGTTTGTTCGATCCGCACAGTTGCCAGACATGAAGCATTTGGGTTATATGCACAGAAAAAATAGTGTGGAAATATGTATGATTTACGCCGCACGGGGAGCAAGATGACTCAGTGGTTAGAGTGCGAATTTACTGACCGGAAGTTTCGAACCCGACCGCTGCAACTCAGCTTCCCCTGTCTAGGCTTGCGCAACCTGGCATTGGGCTATTTGTCGAAATGGCTATTCTCTCGTTCCATGAAATCAGTTTGCTCTTCCTCTGGGTTCAAACTTGAGTAACTCCACAACTTGCTGCCACACGAATCACTTGTTATTCAGGTAGTAACCAGCTTGGTATCCGTGGTCAGTAAAGTCAATTCATCTCATTATAGGGTGGTTCGCTGCGCCGACCAAAAATCGAAGACAACTGAAATTTCAGGCAAACCTACCGTCATCAGAGGACCAAGCTCCGGGTTTTTTTTCATTCAGCTGTAGCACCTTTTCGGTTCCTAACTGCCATGCCACCCAAAGGAAGCACGAGGGCTGGGATACTGCCAGGTTGCCCAAACCTAGACAGGGGAAGTCGAGATGCGGCAGAGGTCGGGTTCAAACCACGGACCTTCCGGTCAGTAAATTCGCGCTCTAACCACTTGCGCCATCTCGCCCCGTTGAGATAAATAAACGCTAATTCATGCGCACAAGTAAAAACAGCCCTTTCAAGCATCCAACTGAGTTGCCAAAGTTCAAGGTCACTATCATTGTAAAGCGTCACACAAGGAAACCACACAATTCATCTCACTACTTGTAAGTTACTGCAGTAACTAAAAATGAATGTTAAAGTCTGTAACCCGCTCCATGTCCGGATTCTGTGGGCATGCTCATCCGTTTGTGAGGCAATCGGTCAAAGTGCTTATGAAGGACTACACAACAACCATACCTTTAAATCGACAGGCGTTACCGGTACAGCACGGTCTAGTCAAATGATGGATGCCGAACACAAGAATACAGAATTTAACGAGAAGTGGAACGAAGCCACGTCGAGGTTACTCGTAGCGCGCGGCGGCGAAAGGAATACCAGTGTAACGAGTTGTCAGGTTTCGGTATAAACCGAGTTTCCATGGAGGCTAATAACTTATTCAATTGTATCGTGTAATTCCTTTGAGCGCAGTGCGTCGAGCAAAACAGCGTCAGACTACATTGAAGCAATTTCTGGTTCCCGGAGATGTCGTTCCCATTCTTGAGGCAACAGTCCCCAAGTGGCTCGCCATTGATCTTCAAACGTCACTTTATTTCCTCACAAAAAATACAGTTATTCAGCTGCAACACCTTTCCAGCCGCTGGATATCATGCTACCCAAGGAAACCACGGGAGCCAGAAAGAGATGGGGGTAGTCGAAAATGTTTCGAGCCACGGGCAGTAAGTTTGAGCTTTACGCTTCACACACATGTGTAGGACAGGTCTTTGTGGAATCTGTCACAAGGCTGTCATATTTGTCGAAGTAAACGATTCCAAAACTTGGAAAGTTATGACCCCTCACTCTCAGTGGAAACACCTGGATGAGGGATGGGAACTGGCTTCCCGCTAGCTCCCTACTCATTAATAGGGTGTTCCACAAAACGGACTATCGGGGAGCCTCATGCATGAGTCCCATACTGGTCGTGGGATAGTTCAACCTTTCTGTGATCGGCTTGCATCTACGACCATGCTCTACCTATTTAAAGCCGGCGTATTCTAAACTTTAAGCATCCTTTTCTTACGTAAACACATGTGAAGACATATATTGACTCAACATCAAGCAGAAAAACCGGTATCCTGTACATGTGTGCTGGCCGTCAAACAGTCGATTCCCAATGACATTTAGCATCCCAGAGTCATCTGAATCAACTCAAAACGAGCCGATCAATCAATTCAACCTCACATATCTTCCACGAGTAATCTTTGTTTTGGTTTATACGCTTCGGTTGGGCTATCATAATACTGTTTGACTTTACCTGTCATGCGAAAAAATTCGTCTTTGAGACCCTAGTATGTGTTTTCAGGTTATTTGAACAGACAACACTCACGTGATGTGTCACAGTGATGTACTAATTAAAACGATTTCAACTGCGCAGTGATCTACTGTGGCTTCAAGCCATGTTGCCTAATTAAAGCGATGGCTTCAGTACTCTTTTAACTATTGACAGAATGATACATGGTTGTGTGTGTGTGTGTGCACGTGCATGCCTGTGACCAGTTGATCACCCACCTGAAGGACATCGTAAAAGAGATTTTCAGTTTGGTCGACCGCGCAGATTAGTTCATTTCGCTAATTTTTTACAGTTTACATTCAAACAGAAAGTAAGATTGAGAGAAACCAGGGGACTGCGTCTATCTGATAAGACCCAAGAAGAGTAAAAGTGGTCTTGGGCTTTCGAAGGGTTTTCAGCAACCTTATAAGTAGTGGGCTAGGCGCGCGCAACGTATTGTGCGGATGTCGCATCTTACCAGCTGAAACATGACGCCGCCTTTGTGCAATTCATTGAGCTAAAGAAAAGCATCGTTAACGAGAGGTTCAGATGGTTCTCCAGGGAAAACCGAATTCTCGTGCAAATTGGTGCATTTCGCTACCCACCTTTCCTGTTTTCTAAAGTGCGTACAGACAGCTACTTAGTGCAGTGCGGGTGGCAGTTTTTTGCATTGTACATGGTTCGATGCCCATGATTTAACCAAATGACATCATCCACGGCCGAAGTTAAGTCCAGTAATTATTGGGAGGAACTTTTAACCATTCGCTCCATTACTGACCGGAAGGTCTGTGGTTCGAACCCGAAATCTATCTTTCGGCCTTTGCTGTCTAGGCTTGCGCAATCTGTCAGCATCGCAACCCTCGTGCTTCCTTCAGGTGGCATCTAAGTTTGTTACAGCTGAACGGCTGTCCTTCCCGAATATGCGACCTTCTACTCACGAAATGAGGAACTGTTAGAGGACACGGCCCGCCACGTCGTATACATGGAAGACAGTGGGGGTCGCGCTCTCGTCCTACCATTAAAACAGTCTTTAAGGAAACTGAAGGGACTTCAGAGAAATCAGATGTTACCCGGGTGTACATACGGGTTGCATTTTGTTGCAACTCTTCGGATGGAACACCAGCAGATGAATATGAGAAGCGACTTCACAACCGTAATGTTGGAAGTACCGACATGAAACCGCTGGAGATATGACCTATACCCTGCGTTCACACGATTTAACTTTCCATCTCCTGTAAAAACGCGCGCTGCATGACAGCGCTGGTGGTCCTGCAAAAACACAGCTTTTGGACTAATACAATGTTTAGCAACAAATGAGTTCGGTATCCGCCGTGATGAGGAGGGTTGGCTTGTACACTTCGAAGTACACTTCGAAATGAAGCACGCGAAATGAGGCTACTAGTTTCAAGTTCCGAACAGCACAAGAGCGAGAGAACGGAGTTTTCGACAAATATACTCATTTTCAAGTCAGTTTGATTTTCCGACAGACCCATATGGAACTCAGCTTATGATGTTTTTAAGCAACTGAATGTGCTGCATTAGGCTGCTTCATGTTCCAGATGGCGCAATATTCGAGACATCGCGTACAGGTGTAATACACTACTCATAAGATTGCTGAAGACGCTTCGACACTCTACGACCGGTTTCGCCCTTCTTGAGGCGAGTGTCCGCCAACCTTATGATCTACTCGAACCCAAATAACAGCACAAGAGCGAGAGAACGGAGTTTTCGACAAATATACTCATTTTCAAGTCAGTTTGATTTTCCGACAGACCCATATGGAACTCAGCTTATGATGTTTTTAAGCAACTGAATGTGCTGCATTAGGCTGCTTCATGTTCCAGATGGCGCAATATTCGAGACATCGCGTACGGGTGTAATACACTACTCATAAGGTTGCTGAAGACGCTTCGACACTCTACGACCGGTTTCGCCCTTCTTGA
>NW_008752155.1:13122-26707 GCF_000715545.1 Opisthorchis viverrini | reverse complement strand
GGTTTTCACGGGAGACTCAATCGAATCTCTCGTTTATGATGTCCTCCAACTGAATGTGCTGCACACAGGCCGCCTCATGTTTCATTTGGCACGATATTCGAGGTAATGCACTATATTTTCATCAAAGAAACTACTCGCGAGGTTGCTGGAAACTCTTCGACAGCCCACGACCGGTTCCGCCCTTCATGGGGCTCATCAGGTAGACACAGTCCCCGAGTTTCCGTCAACCTCATGTTCTCCTTGAACCAAAATTTGACAGATTTCGCAAATACACTTATTGGCATAACAATTTGACGGTAGACACACCGGGAACGAAGCTGAATCTCTAGTTTATGATGTTTTTCAGTTTTGTTTTAGTTTTGTTCCAAATCGATCACTTATTCCTCAGCTAATACACCAAACTAAATGAATGTTGGTAGTCCTGGATTTCACCCGATTTTATTCTTATCGTACTAACAGATGAGGCACCCTTCATCGTTGGAAACATTCATTCACCGAAAATATAAATCAATCGGCCCGGTGTAGTCAATGGTTAAACTGTCAGTCACCTTCGGCACAAGTTTATGGAAATTTCGTCAAGTGACACTAATTGAAAGTCGCATTGGGCTTCGAACCGGCTGATTTTTCAGACGCAACGTGTCCCGTGCGTCCGATTTCTAGAATTCCGCGCGACCTTGGATGATTTCGAATGACAGCGAATCTCCAGTTAGTTCACGGTTTGTCCTTCCGGCAGTACAAGGAGAACGGTTCAATGTAATAATTGAAAAAGCGTCAAACGCGTCGACTGGGGTCACTTCGGTAACTAACTGTTCTGTAAGATATCTGGCTCATCTACGTGGATCTAAAGCTTTCAGCTTACGCGTGTAAATTCATTTTCAATACATTTAAAGGTATACGGACTCTTAACATAAGCTGGTTCATACGGATCAGCAATGATGGCTTCGAAAGAATCCTTGCTGTCCGATCTTTTCAAGTCCTCTCCAAGACGTGCCGGATTCGGACTGGCACAAAATAAGCTAATGTCGGTGTGCAGTACACCCAGTGAACTTTGGTGATGAGGTTCGACACTTTAGAAAATCTAACTGAAAGTCAGAAGGTCGAGAACCTCAACCACCTGCCTTGGCGATTAACCGTGTGTCTTGAATTGTGAAAGCTTTGCCCTCATTCTCAGTCGTGACGTCCAACGGCTTGTCGATCAACACAGTAGAAGGTCCAACCATCAAACAGGCTAATCAATACATACTGGCACATCTATCTGTCTAGGTCAATATGAAACGTGAATGTCTCAAAAGTAAAATCGATCGTAAATGAAACGGTTCAGAACTCAACTTAGACCGGTAACTTTGAATTCTTGTCTCTATGGTTAGCCCTTTACTAAAGTCTTTCTCTTGAAAGTGCAATCTATGAACAAATATATTGACTAAAACTGGGGCAAATTGAACCTTCAAACACCCATTCGACCGGGCTGCTTTAACCGATAATAGTGTTATTGAAAAAATAGTGATAGCAATCGATAACAGCGAACACAAGAACACAGGAGTAAAGGCCCCAAAGACAACGCATGAAACCAGTCTCTGGATACGTTCAAACACACAAGGTCCTTAGTACGAGAGAAGGACAACATTACTCATTCCATCGCGGGGAATGAACCAATCGATATGTGATATGACCCTGAATCAGAAAACTGTGATCACACGTGGTTATGAGTACTCCTCAGTGTGTGAATGTTTATTCATCATCTACCAGGGTTCCTCGTTTCGCTCTACAACCGTCAGTTTGTTTACGCCCATCGGCTGAATCGCAGTGATGTGATTGGAACCGAATTGGAACGTGTGCGACTTGCTTGACGAATAACGGACGAGCAGCGATTGGTCGTTAACACCGTGTGGGACGATGAATACTGCTTTGTCCAGTCCCGAGTTTTGAGCTTCATCCATACTTTAATGAATAGGTTGCCATAGCAACGTATACTCTTCATAATTATCTGTATGAGCACATATCGAGATTGATTTCCACAGAAGAGGGTTTTAGCAGGAATTCAAACCCTACTGTTCGATTTCGCCATTGACGGACCGATCTCAAGATTGAACGCAGTGGGTTCCACGCGTACTTTTTCGTACAAAAACGCGCACCATTCTGGTCCCGCAGTCAACAAACTCTGAACCCATACTTTTACAACAGAGGCCACCAACTGCCGTTTTTTCTTCAGATAAACTATCCGAAAAACGGTAACATTCGGGTCCGCTGAACTGGACAGCTTGGTTTCAAAAACTTCGTCACCAGTCAATGAGACATGAGCAGACGAGACTGCCAAGTATTAGTTTAGAGTTGACTGCAACAGCTCCTATCCGATAACTGTGACGTGACGGTACACCTTGAACCAACTGTACCGCTACGCACAGCTCAGCGAACAAGCCAACGACCATCTACGCTACCTGAGCTACCAACATTCTCCTCTATAGAGTGAATGACTATTTATTTAATCCTCAATTTCCAAATTGCTTTCCGGTTGATAAATCTCTGCAACTAAGCCTACCCGATTAGCCTTAAGAACAGGAAAAAACTGTATTGGGCTGTCGAATCCTTACCAGAGACCAGATGAGTAGTGTATCGTATCAAGAACGAGAGGTGAATGCGACCTTGTGGGCAGACTGTGTTGTAGAGCACCAATTCAGATGAGCTCCCTGCTATCACTTAAATGAGTGCATTTCAAGCAGGATGAGACGTTGACGGTAAACCGGAGGGAAAGCCTATCTGATAAGTAGAATACACTCACTTGAAAAGCAAATTTAGTTTTGCGAGAGACTCACCTGGAACCCAGCTGAATCTCTCGTCTGTGATGTTTCCAGGCGACTGGATGTGCTGCACCAGGCCGCCTCATGTTTCAGTCGCTACGATATTCGAGATATCGCGATATATGAATATTCGTAATGCACTACTCATAAGGTTGCTGAAAACTTCTCGACAGCCCACGCCCGGTTTAGCCCTTCTTGTGCTCCTCAGGCAGGGGCTTGAGCTCATCAGGCAGGCGCCGCGGTCACCGAGTTTCCGTCAACCTTATGTTCTACTTGAAACCAAATTGCACAAAATTAGCGAAATACACAATCATTTGCAAACAAATTTGGCTTTGCGAAAGACTCACCCTATCTGATAAGCTTAGGGAAGCGTGTAAGCTCTAGTGGTCTGTTGGAAAAAGTGTCCAAAAGTCTTGTGAGTGATACTCGGTGAAGAAAAGTCGACAAGAGTCATTACTACAGCTTGAGGAACCGGTCTCTGTCTCTTGACAGGAAAGTTGACATCTCGGAAGATCAATTCACAGTGCACGACATAATTGTATACATACATAAACAGGTTGGTGGTAACGCATCGAACAGGTTTGATTCGTTGATCGTTTGTCAGATCAATACCTATGGTCAATTTCTAATCCCTCATCATTGAGAGCGTTCCACTGTTTGCCGCGTCAGTTCACCTCCAAAGAAGACACGGATTCGTGAGGCGGAATCACTTAGTCACACCAGAGTGAACTATCTCACACGTTTTGGTTCGCTTGTCTTCATTTTTTCACAGCTTAGCAGCATTTTCTCGTGGGAAACTTCAACACCCCGCAGAATCCAGGCACATACCAAAGGTAAAGAAGTCTAATTCGTCAATAGTTCAATCGGGTTGACATGCTCCAGAAAGCCGATGAAAAAGCAACTGAAGAATTCATCACCCGCTTACGACGTAAACATTTCCAGTTGAGATCTCATCCTATTGGTGAGGCTAATTTTTGCTGGAAAGCCGAGAACCACTGCACAGCTCTTATGGGAAACCAGAACCAATGCGTATCTCACGAAACTGCTGTGAAGAGTCTGGAACCCACAACTTCACGGTCACGAGCAGCTGGTGAAAAGAAAGAAAACATTTTCACTTTCAATCGATCGATTTGTGAGCAATAGACCACCTAACATAGGCACATTGGTTCCGGCTGGTACGGAAACTGCGACAGATACGATCAAGCTTTGGAGATGATGGTATGTACACTTAGCTCTGGAACTGGGTAGATAAGCATTGAATGCGATAGATTTGATTCACAAGCGCTGCTGCCAGCGCGATTGGGCCGTTGCTCCAGCTGTCACTAACCGTAGGTGGACTGAGTCCCGGGGTCCCCATCCAGGGAAGTGGCACTTGCCAACCTACGTTTACTGGTTAGTGCTTTTATACTTTGTCGACGGGTCATTTACCCTCCACTTCTCGGTCGCTTCCAGTCAGCACAGGGTTGGGTGAAAACAGCTGTGTGAGGCAGGCGATCTTATGGTGTCCTAACTGGCTCAACCAATCGCAGGAGAGTTTCTTCCTCCTAACACCATCTGGCGTAACACAACATCACCAATCTGATGTTCCCACACGGCCTGACCGATACTCTGGAAACACTGGTGGTCAAACGCTGACATCTTTTGTACGTCCCCTGCGTGTAGAAGCCACGTCCCTGATAAATGAAGTAGTACTGATCGCACCACTGCAGTGTAAACTCTGCCCTTGACAGAAAAACTTTACGTCTCGTCGGCACCATACATGTCAAAGGTTGGCCAAAGCTGCCCTGGCCTTTCCGATTCGAGGAATAGTCTCATCTCCAGGCAGTCCACCGTGAATTGCACAGCTGCCCAGGAAAACAAATTTATCTACCACGTCGATTGGCTCGTCTGCTAACGATCAGTTGTAGTCAGTTGTAGCACCCTTTCGGTGCCTAGATGCCATGCCATCAGAAGGAAGCACGAGGGCCGCGATACAGCCAGGTTGCCCAAGGCTAGACAATCAAGCCTGCAAGCCTGAGTTTTGGGTCTGATCGAAACCAGTCTTCCAGCTGGTGGGAGGCGCATGCCAAACTGTGCGGCAGATTTATTTAGGTAATTCAAAATAGTTCGCATTTTTGAAAGATCTGAACCAAGGAGAGCAATATAGTCCGCATACTTAACGTTTATGAGGTAACGTCCCGGGAGCATTTCAACTCCCGATGTTTCAGAGGCAGGTAGAGCAATTTCAAGCAGCATATCAGTATTGAAGTTGAAGAGGAAAGAGGATAGCTTTGTCTTACACCACTGAACGTGGTGAACTCAGGCAGAAGCTCTCCGGATACTTGTACATGTCAACAGGATTTCGCACACAGTGCTCTCATAAGGAATAGAAGTTTGGAGTATACATCTTTGATCATCAAACATTACCAAAGTTTCTGATGATGGACCGAATCAAAAGCGGCTTTGAAATCCAGAAAAACGACCAACGCGGGACATTTGAAAGAGTGGCGCTGTTCAGGAATTTGTCTCAAGGTAAGCATATGGTCGATTCATCCCCGGCGCGCGGCGAGATGCAGCTTGGTTCTCACGGATCTGTCTCTCTCGGTAAACCACCAAACTGCAAAAAATAATGCCAGAGAGCACCAGGCTGATACCACGATGGTTTTCAGTTAACGTTTCTGCGTCCTGTTTGTAAACTTGAGTGATGGTATTCTGTTTTTGCCAAGTCAAGTCATCTACAGGACGGTTGCCATACTGTTCATCGGAGGTACTGCGACACAAAACACCAAATAGGTGGCTCGCCAAGTTCACTCGGTTGCACACACACACACGTGTGGTTTCACGGAAAACTCAACTGATTTCCAACTTCATCGCTGGTTCTTCATGTTTCTCTTTAAAGGACTGTGCTGCACAACGGCCACTCGGTGTTTCAACCGATATAATGTTCGGGGTATCGCAGTATAAAACAATACGCATACGGTTGTCGGAAACTCTTCAAAGGTCCAAGATGGGCTCCAGCCTTTGCGGGACTCATCAGCTAGGTGCGATTTCGGAGTTTCCGTCATCCTTGGAACACCAAATTGTGTGCCAATGGCGGTATACACATCTGAGGTAACATCCCGCAGGAGTTGAGAAGACAACCGAGTTCCTGAATGTGAAGCATGGGGCCAGATAGTTGCGTGATCGTGTATTTTCCCCGCTGAGAGTTATACGGCTATGCCGTGTTCCTCGTACCTTCTAATCTCGTGGACGAAATCTACAGCGAGGAAAAACCGCTCAAATTTGCCCTCTTGCTCAGTCCATTTGTTTGTTTTGAGGGTGCTTCCCTCAGAAAATATGCTTTTTTTCAAGAGAGAAGGGAAAATATTTGCGGGCCTCCGATCAAATGGCCGCGGTGACCTTGAAGATGTTGCTGCCTGAATCAGTGCAAACCTCCCTACTTCGAACCTACGTCTCTTGCCCGCGCGAGATGCGCCCTGATGATGCTTAACGAGGGCACTCAACATGACCACTTTGGTGATTGCTCACATCAGATAAACTGCAGAACCTTCCAAAATGTCACGAATCAAGCAGATTTCATCGCCAAAGCTCCTCGACCATAAACCACAAACTCTGACTGACGATAGGCACGTATGTTTACATTCCGGTCTTCGAGCTGACTGTGTGCCAGGTATGCAATCGCCGTTCCCCTATTTACTTACCTGACCGACCGTTACCCCACTTGCGTCCTTCCCTGTGACAAGCATACAGTGATTCAACCGTTGGATTACCAGGAGAACGGTTTTACCACCCAGATATCCGACATCAGTCGGGAAATAAATAGTTCCCACGTGTTTCCCAGCCCCAGTCAATTTGATCTAGGCATGCCGGAGGTTTTTTTCCACCCTGAATCTGAGAGTGTTATCGAAATCAAAGAATAACCCACAATTCGTTGTGAATACTACTTAACTTAACATGGCTCCTTCTGCTATAACGTTTTCAGAAACAAAACAAGGTCAGGCGTCTCGTAAAGCACGTTCGAGAACGTGTTGTACGCTTTTTATTTCCCTCAGATATTCTGTATACCCACCGACCCTCATGTCCATGCGGGCGTGACAAAGATTTTTACCGAATGCTTTGATCTCTACACAGCTAATGGGGGTGGGAATGCAAAAAGCCCGTATTGGTAACTAGTGCCACGCAAAATAATGTTTTTTTTTCAAAAACATCTCAAGGCGACCCTTAATTGGGTATGGGCCTTTCTGCTTGAATTCTAATTAGCAGACCAACCGAACACTTCAGTTACTTTGACAGGAGAAAGCATAACCGAAGAGAACTCACGAGCCTATATCTGAACCAACGGATTGCACCGCACAGACGGAATTTTCGAATCAATAGTTTTGAGTGAATGGTGTCAGTTTATACTGGGATCCCTTCAAGGGATATTATCACGTCCAGTTGCACAGAAGGGCTCAGGCCGCTCAACACCATGGTGATACCAAATTGCGATGCACGTTTTTGCGTGAACACTAATGCACTTCTAAAAGTTCATTTTTTCGGCTAGATCACTGAGGGCCTTCTAAGGATTTATCAGGCCGAAGTGCATGCTAAAAGACCTGGGTCATGAGTTATCACCTGCTGAGAAGAGCGCCTGGTTCGGAGGTGAACAAAATATGACACGGCAAAAGAACATGCAGGAGGTTACGAAAAGTTTGGACGTTGCCGGTGCTGCTCGCTTACACGGACGGGTTACGCGTGACTCTCTTGTGCCTGGCCGAAAATGCTGAACGATATGTTGGTTAGATGATGTCAGTGGTTTTCATGCCGTGATTTGCTATCCTTGTTTCCCGATCAGGTGTCTGTAGGTGTGGTCGCCTCAGGTAGTTGGGTAGACTAGACTCTCTCCCATTAATTTTTCTTTCCATCAGCCACTTCTCTGCTTCTGGCACTGCGAACTGGGCATAGAAATCAGCACTCTCTTCGGCAAATGAATGATCGGCATGCGTAAAACATGTCCCAACCAACGCAGCTTCTGGTGCTGGACACATTCTTCAATGGAAGTNTGGAAGTACCCGTTGCACAAACGAAAACGCGCTTTCTAACTGCCTCATTCTGGATTCGCCGACACCAACCCACACGAGCTATGGTCTTGAGACAACGATTGGCGATCACCGAAGACGTTTCAGTTCCGTTGCTCGAATAGGCCAAGTCTCACAGCCATAGAACAAGACAGCCCGTACTGTAGCTTGATACACACGTCCCTTCAGATTCAGGGATAAACCATTCTGACTCCATAGGTGTCTCAAATTAGCAAACGCAATCCGAGCCTTGCAGATTCGTGCATTGACCTCATCCGTCACACTACAGTCACACACTCCTACAAATCCCAAGATGGGTAAAACGCTCCACTAATTCCAGTGCCTCTCCCTCGATTGTAAGTGGCGTGGTCAGTGACTGCATGCTCACGAGCATGATCATACACTTTGTGGGTGCAAGGTGGATACCAAAAACACCTGCACCTTCTGCTCCTCCTCGAAGAGGAGAACAATGTCGTCTGCATATTCCAGATCAACAAAGTTTTCGTCACACAACACCGGGGTTTCAAAGGCCTTCCAGCGTTCTTCTCATTATTTTATCGATCACGAAAGTAAATAGTGACGAAATTCAAATGAGCGGCATGATTCGCATTAGTATAAAAACCAAAATCAGATGGATCAGTCAGGAGATGTTGCCATGGGACTGCAGCCACACTTAAGAACCACCGCCACTGTGGACTACCTGGCCTTTCCTTAGGAGAGTAACCCGACCAAGGTGGTCTACAGAGAAACGCGGGGTTCAGTTATTCTGCCGTCAGTTTGAATCACGACACAGTCCAGATGAAAGGAGCGGCCGGCGCTTGATGAGAAGCACGATGCATTCTGAATGCTTGACCGAACAAGCGACAGTGGCAGGCTATTAGGAGAACCAGCCCCGAATGTAACGGGACTACATAACAGCCAATAGAGTAACCGTTTTTCGTTGAGACAGATTGATTTCATTGGTTGTTCTTCACTCGTCCTTGACAGATGAACTGCATTCTTACAATCACTTTTGGCCGTTTGTAGGCGACACGGATCAATGGAGCAGCTGGCAAGCACGTTCATTGACTTTCGCTGGTTTGGCCAAGCGCACCACGCGATCAAGCGGCTAACCAGACCGGGGTTCACGGTAATAAGAAGGCATTAAGGAGACTGTTGTCCACAACACAGACGATAGACACTAATGGGTGAAAATCCCGATTTATTGTTTGGCTGACCTGTAACCCGGCAAGTCCTGGCGTCACGGAAGGTTAATTTTGTTGGACGACTGATTTGTTCGAACCCTCGTGAAAGTGTGGACCAACTGTGCGGCTTTAAGTTGCACTTGTTGACAAACAGAGTACCGCCATCTTCCGGCATGATGCATTAAAGACCCTGCTGAAGAGTGGTGACGAATTTTGAGTGGATTGACTAAATGTTCAACGGTTTCATTGATATGAGCTTGATTCAATAGGTGCGAACACGATCGCTCTAAGTTTGGTTCCTGGAAATGCCAAAGTTTGATTTATTACACTGATGAGGAAGACTGTACTGAAAAGCCTGATGAAAGTCATGGACTAAGGACAAAAGTATAAAATCACTGTCTAGTTTAGCTTTCGATCCAAGATGATAAGCCTGTAATAGGTTTATTTGACTACGCTGCGCAGCTGACTTCGCTTGTGCGCTCTAACTATGCTACTATGTTCAGCAGCCGAAGGGCTTCGCCAACCACCGGCATTCAAAAATGGACTGGACAATCAAGTGGACAAACAAATCAATGTACAAACTATCCGTTTAGTTAAAAACGCTAGGGTGAATGTGAGAACTATGGGGATGTATGTCCACTAAACTAAAAAAATCGTTCAGCTGTAGCACCCTTTCGGTGACTAACTGCCATGCCACCCGAAGGAAGCACGAGGGCTGGGATACTGCCAGACTGCCCAAGCCTAGACAGGCGAAGTCGAGAGGCAAAGGTCGGGTTCGAACCAAGGACCTTTCAGTCAGTAAATTCGCGCTCTAACCACTTGGGCCAAACTCGTCCACAAACAACGAATGGTTAACGAGAATACACGGGAAACATTCGCCCGAGTAAAGCAAGGTCCGAGTTCCCTAGGCTAACACACTGCGCCCAGCTGTGGGACGAACCACACTCCCACATTGAGCCCTGGTGATCCGAAAATACTGGAGAACAGGTGTCACGATCAGCTAGACCGGATGCATATCGGTTCAATATCCGATCAGTACACAGATTCTTGAATTTTAGTGGTGAATGATAAATAGCGAAGATCTAGTTTGAGCGATCACGATAAGCATGTATTAGTATGCATCGAGGATGTAACGCAAAACTCCAAGTTGTCTCACGTGACAATATGGAAATTAGAACGATTCAAAGCGGGCGTTCTTGTTACCCTTATTACAATTCCGTAGATCATACGGACCTTACTGTTATGGTGGGACACGGATACGTTCATCATCATCAGCACCATCATCATCATCATCGTCATCATCGTCATCATCGTCATCATCATCATCATCAGCAGCAGCAGCAGCAACATCATGCTCATCGACATGATCATCATCACCATCATCGGGGTTCAACAACGATGCTTCACTGTCGTACAAATTCATGTTTGTACGTGGGGTGGAATGGGGCTGGGGCACTCACATGCAGGCTGGATAACGATTGGGGTCCTCAACCAAAGCCTTTGGCTCACAAGCCTGGCCACAAGGCAGCGGTGTTTGTGAGGAAGTGCAGGTACGTCACCATATCTATAGGACAAGCTGCCACACATATTCCAACCCCCAACATGGAGGTCCATGAGACTGTGTTGGTCGGACATCGAGCCATTGATCAACCTGGTATGAGAGACTCTGTGGGCAACGCATGTGTACTTCACACTATAGCTCAACGGTTCACGGAGGCACAAAAGCCGTTCCGATCGCAACTCAGCAGCTATTTCTGTGACATTGTATTTGACGATCAAATGACACGACTGAACTTGCGAAAGTTTAATAGGTCGCGTTGTTTGAGAGGGTAGACCTAACTGATTAGAGCGGCCAAGGCAGACGGTGGAACACGCAAGTAGCAATTTAGTTAACGCCAACCGAATAGAAATCGACCAGAAATTGGGTCACATTGGTTTAGAGTGATATGCATCCGAAGAGCAATTGAAATGCTAAAAAAAATCACGTGACTTATTAGGATCACCTATATTCGGTCTCACTAGCTTGACGGATGACAGCAATGTTTCATTGCTGTTTGTAAGTACTCTGTTTTAGGGCTACATCGTTATCGACCAATCCAACTCTATTTGTGGTCGTTTTTTATACCAATCTGTGACTGCGTTACCCCGTAACGGAATGACCAATCGTTACCGCAGTGTGACGGTATGTGCACGTGACACCCACAAAGACACCAGATTGGTCCATGGTTAGAAGCATGACTAACACAGTCCTCTAAGTGGGGGATTGGAACATGTGTGGTGACCAGCTCCTTAAACATTCCGACTATCCTGGCGGTGTTACGCCAACTACCTTTGAAGTGCGCTCAGACTTTTGAGGCAAAGAATTTTGTTGAGGACTCTAATCAACCTGTCAATAGCCCAACTCACGCACAAATACGATTGGCCCAATAAAAAAGCTAACCATGACAACATTATCACGTGTGTTCAATCGTTTACCCTGACTGTTTAGTCAATAACGTCAACCATCTCACGTGACCCATTGAATCTTTGCAAGTTACAACTGTAACACCACAGTAATGATTGCTGGGCTGCGATCGGCGTGTCTGATTTTGGCCGTTTTCAATAGATCTCAAAAGAACCGGAGTTCCAGCCTACGAAATAATGGTATTGCATCACCTTTGGAAACAGAACCATTTTAGAAGAAAATTCAGATGTTTAGTAGAGATCTCGTCTTCTAAGTAGAGTCAGTTTGTGCTGAAAAGCCGAGAGGCACCGATAAGATGTTTCATTCTTATGGGGGGAGACCCCTTGAAGTGTGCATCTCACCAAACTCCAGTGGGGAGTCTCGAACCAGGGGTTGAGCACTTAACCGCTTTGCCACGAGCAACAGTGTGCTTAGCTGTCACTTAGACAAAACATGGCGTAATTCATCCTGCAGTCACGGAAAACATATCACGCGTTCACAGAATGACTAGCTGCTCGCCGAAATTCAGATCGCAGGTCACATTCGAAACTCTCTTGATAGTTCCGTCAGTTCTCCTGTGTACAAACTGAATTGCACGTTGCCGATAGTTAAAAGACACTAGGCCAGATCGACTTAATACTTGTTGTCAGGTTTACCGGAGACGCCAGTTCATGGACACAGGCCTCACACGGTCACCATTTGAGTAGAATCGTTTGTATTGGCTTTCAGACAGAAAAAAGATCAGATGTTTTGAACACTGTTATTGGTAAAAGTGATTTTCTTAGACCCACGTAGCGTTCAAGACTTGCTGGCAATCAGGACTAGGTCAATCGTTGCACATTTTTACCTGTAAGAAATATATGAAGAGCATGCAGCAGGCTATCCCAAGAACCCACCCAGGTATTGCGTGGCCGAGTCGTTCGGTCAAGGGCGTGGTTGAGACTAGCTTTAGTTTGACTGATTTCACCTCAAACCACCTTGCGCTGTGACACCTCAGATATTATCGACTGGGAAAATCTGACCCTCCTGTTGTTAGTTCAGTCGAATCCACTCAGCTGGCTGCTCAGACGAGTAGTTGTAATCGATGAATGCCAGAGTGCAATGACTACAGCATACACTCAGACTCTCGATGGGGAAGGGATTACTTAGCACCGTGAAGCCTTTCAAAAGAATCTGCCCTCTGGTACAACCGTCTCCTTTATTGGCGGATTTTGTCACCGGGAGAAGAGTATCGCAATAAGTCTTTCATTCATTGTACTTGAACGATATGCCATGTATGGACAGAATCCCTGCTCGACCCACACCTGTAGGAATCCTGTAGCAATCACCGAACCTCTTCTTCTCCAGCAAAGAACTCAGCAGTTACTAATTCAGGCCCGGAATCACCAGCAGGTATGCAGAACGCAAAGCCGATGAGTTCGTACCGTGAGAATTCTCAAACAAGTCTGTCTTGGGGCCACATGCCATGCTCTTGTGAGAACTTACTTCAGTGGGGCCTGCTTTGTGCCCAAGGTTAGTTGCTGACTGATTTTAGCAGTGAAATTATTAAAAGCTGGAAATAACTGAACGAGACGGTTCTACGAGAAACTGACACGTTCGAGAACTTCGAAGGACCAATATCAGAAACAGCCGCGGCAGCGTTGACAAGGATGTATCTCTGCCGTACAATCACAAATTTTGTTTGCTTATAATTAAAGCCTTCAAGTGAAATGAAGAGGAGGGACCTGGTGCTAGCATATCAAAGTCATTCTGAGGTAAACACACCTCCGAACGTTCATTCAGATTCTCTGTAAAGAAACTGATAGCACGAGCGCTACTGATGTCGGCCATTTCTTGCAATGTCACCAGCCAAGTCCATGTGAGAGGCAGGGTCACGGAGGCTCACTCCTAGAAGCTGGACCGCACTACAAACACCTGACTCTTTCACACCAACTCAAGTCATACGTTGTCCATCTCGCCAGTTGCGTCATTGTGAGCAAGGCGCGGAGGACGGCACTCGTCTTGGTAAAAGAAAGATGGTCTGACATGCGTAGCAGACGCCCGAGCTACCACTGTTGATGATGTTGATGGTTTCCTGCGATTAACGTACTTGATCACAAGCAGCTACTCGCTTTCTGATTACCTCGT
>NW_008752155.1:0-9730 GCF_000715545.1 Opisthorchis viverrini | reverse complement strand
CTCCTCTGCCAAGTCAACAGTTGGCCAACATTCTGTTTATGCCACTCTGAGTTGGGCATGGAAAACAGCCCTATCTTCGGCAAACGATGGTTTAGCATACGCAACACCTGTCCCAACCAACGCAGCTTCTGGTGCTGGACACATTCTTCAATGAGTGCTAAAGGTGTGGACACTTCAAATAAATTGACACGATTGCAAGAAAGTGAAGCACCAGCATTCTTTTCTGGCTTCGCCGTCAATGATGATGGTGAGGTGATTCCCAGTAGCAAAGGAACGTCGTGTATTCTTATTTTTTTGCATCACTGGTCACGTGTTCATTCATTCAATAACTGATGACACGAAGAAAACAAATGTTGCTTCAAATAGAACATAAGGTTGACGGAAACTCGGGGACCGCGGCGTCTGCCCGATGAGCTCCAAGAAGGGCGAAACCGGGCGTGGGCTGTCGACGAATTTTCAGCAACCTTGTGAGTAGTTTCCTCTATGAAAATGTCACTCACTTTTATACACAGGTTCTCACTTCGCTTAATCAAGCTTGTAAAAATCACCGTGTCTGGATAGTGTCACTCCGAATGTCAACCAGAAGGAATAGAAAAGTTCGGCGAGACGAATGGTACGGTGGTCTAAAGAACAAACTCATATTTTACAACTGGTTCTTTCGGGGGTACTTTACCGCCTTCGTTTAGTCCACCCTAAAGATTAAACAGATATTTTCGTTGCCAAAATAATCTGTTGTCAGCCAGTGGTAAGCAGCAGAGCGCCAGTTTCTTACAATAGGGTCCCAAACCGACACAAGTGGACTGACCCATTTTCAAACATCCATTCATCAGCAACAGATCTTTAATACAATATGGTCTATTGTCGATTCGGTTTCAGCTGACTCCCATAGAGACCCTGAAGGATATGGCAGCGAAGCGATGTCAGTTTCGTTCATGCTGTGAGTTTCTATCCAAGGAGCGCCGGAGATGTAGGCACTACGGATGTCCTTGGTAGGCTTGCCGTAGATCCCCCCTCTCCCTCTCTCTGTACCCCAATTTTCTCGCTTGCGTTACGCCAACCATCTCTGTGTTATCAGAAATATCACGTGGTGCTGCCTCTCAAAACAATTCCATCTGACTGGTAAAACCGAACTTGACAACTCTAGACACCAGGCATTTCTACACTCCCACTTATCGTGTTTTGTCCATACTTGTACTTCTAGTTGAGGAATTGTAGAAAACACATGTTCCTTAGACATGGATCCTAATAACATGGTCATGTGCAAGAGATCCAATAGGGTTCAATGTAGAAACGTGTCAACAGACTGCTGTTTGACAGATTTTCGACAACCGATTCTCCCAAATGGACCTCAGCCTCCACCTTATCCTCGAGGTCTCGTAGTGGTCGCTTCAATCTGATTGTGACGTCGATTGAGGGGACTAACTCACAACGAATAACTATCCGGAAGGTCAGATTCCTGAAAGCAGCCACTGAATGCCCGAAATCTACTGAGACCCTCAGCTCCGCTAAATGCTGACTAGACAGATAACGCCCCCGCAATATGCAGCGCGTCACAGCCTCTTACCAAAGCCGGACCGCGCGCGTTAGCACTGGACCAAGTTCAGACAGTGTCCCTCCAATAAATAGCTTGAGACCGTTGTACATTCTCACTTGTACGCAATCACACTCTCGCACTCGCTTGTTCAGAATATAGCTGTTGTGTTCTCTTCTGAGAGTCTTATTTCTCCGACACTAGGCACTGGAGCGGGTCAGCAGCAGATACCACAGATTAGCGAATCAACAGATATAACTGAATGGAATTACATAAAGATGAAGTACTCGTCTTCACATGTCAAACTAATAGAATTACGGAGGTACTGGAGTTAAAGTATATATGAATACTGATCGTTATCACTTGATATTCATGCGAGTTGTGACGATTTGACATGTTGAGTTTGGGCACATATCGCGGGAAAAAGAGGAGGTTGGTGATTGACCAAAAACAACGCTAACAATGCTAATGATGGCACGGAATTACTGGAAAAAATAAAAGTACTTTGTGTGTTTGGTAAGAACAGTTACTGTCCTCTTATTTCCTCAGGATCGTGAATCATAAACCGAAATGCGGCTGATAAGAAATTGGTGAAAAATTCGAAAGCAGCATGTTAGTTCACCTCTGTCCTCTCGTTGACAGAAGGTGAGTAGCCGAGATCCCTGTTTCTGCGGGTGAAGACCGGCCGCAAAAACGTAAAAATCGCGCGCCAAGAGTCCCAGGGCTGATTGTACATGAAACCAGTGAGTACTCGAATCGTCCACTTTGGCTCATGTGTTTAAAATTTGCGGATAGCTCATTTTTCATTGATTATGTAGAGGCAAGATTGATTTTCTCCTAGAAGGGTCGGTCTTTAACAGGGAATTATCCTGGAATCTCCGGTACTGTGTGACCTCGGGAGCTTATCGTGTGTTCCAGTCTTCGTCTAATATAGTATCAAAAATCCTATGACCATGCCACAGTGATCCGCGCTGGAGGAAACAAACTTTCCAGAACCGTAAAACAAACAGTTTCTTCCAGCTTGAACGGTTGCTTTGGCTTCCAATAGGTCACATTACATTGTCAGTTAAAGCGGACACATATTCAAAAGATGGCTGTTGAGGGGAAAAACGTCAGATGAACTGGAATCATCAATGCCTCACAATCAAATGAAGTTAATTGATCTGATCAAACCTTTGGCCCATGGGATTCGTGCATAATTGGCATTTTCTGAAATGTCACAGTCTCCGGGTCACGAAAAACTACGTTAAATTTGTGGTTCTTATCCACCTGTGCACGCCAAAAGCCATATGCTTCTACCAACAAACGCTGATGGTCGCCCAACAGGATCCTACTGTGAGGCAGGCTGTTTTAAGACTATATTTCAGGGCCCTAGATGTTCCCTCCTGGGTTTCAAATGGCAGCACTGAACAGAATTAAGTCAGCGAGACGGTCACGTGATACGTTATCATCCGCCGGAGTGAAATCATCAACCGCGCACTGATAGTTTTCAGCTGCCTTCCCTGCGAGAGGGACAAACCCCCCGTGAAGGAGACATTCTAGCATTCGACCAGAGAACCTCCCTGTGACGAAGCAAATGCAGTTTGTGTCACCAGAACGTAACTTTTAGCAATCTTTCAAATTCCCACCTCCCTCACTTGAAGTTGAGCACGGGTTTTCATTTACCTACTACTCCACACAACAAATTTAAGTTGAATCCTACAGCCCGTATCCGTTACTTCAAAGGCAGATCTCAAAAAATCGAAAACGTGACCAAATTAACCTTGAAATGCCAAAAGGGTGCGCCAACGTTGAACTCACCGCAATAATCTGCACTAGCCGTTCGGATAGTGATGTGAAGTACAGCGATGAAAAAGAGTCCAAAAACGTTGAGATTCATCGTACTGTAAGTCCAACTACGCCGGAGCTGATTGTACTCCAACTCAGACCTACAGCACTCAACGTGACTTGCTCGCCGACTCTCTATTTGTCAGATTTCTAGCCAATCAACATAAGCGATTCGGCGAATGTCGAATTTTCACTTCCCTTTGAACTCACGCGCGCGCACACACACACGCACGCACACAGCAAAACTTAGTAAGGCGTGACTTGGTAGTCTACAACGAGCTTCACTCCGATTCGGGTTGATCGCGTGGGCGTGGAAGGAAAGGTCACATGACGCTTGCTGCACACGTATGAGAATTACTGAGTGATGAGATTTCATCCAACTAAGCACAAGTGAATAGGATGATTGCAGATCGCAAGTTCAAAATTTGAGTACCTCGGTTCCCTTCTAATGACCTTTGAAAGATTACTGTGGCAAAACTTGAGTAGTTACGTTTGTGAAAAAACAACGTAGCTCGCAACAGTTGGCTTGCAGTGTTTTTACCTTTTCTGATAGAGTTGGTTGCAGTTATTCTGGTACTGAAGAGACTATTTTTTAAACGGGAGCTTTGACCTAGAACCGAAGCACTGCAAAGCCGTTTCTTTCTTGATAGGGACGGTCAGTAGTGCGCGTCTGATGTATCCCCCGAATGGCTTGTATTCGCATGCTTCCGGTTAATTCGGGTATGTACTTCTCACGATTTTCGACAAAGACAAAACTGTTATTCAGCGCGAATGCATTCTCCATGTCCCGAAATGACTCTTTCATCGCTTGAGTGGATGCGTGACTAACGACTGGCGTCAGCAAAGTTGTACTCAGTGGGTTAGTGCATTTCTCTCCAACTCGGTGAGGTCGAAAGTTCAACCTAAATTTAAACATGTAAGGTAACAATTCTTGGAAAGTTTACACGCTCGCTAAAAACAAGACAGTGCAATCCAGTCAACTCTCCTGTTAGTTTCGCCGAGGTAAATGCGTCTCAGATTGACCCTTCAAACGTGATATGAACGAAACTACGCGTCAGATTGTGTAGTCACTTTGAGAATCGCGACAAGATTATAACACGATGAGAGAATGAGCGTTGATACACCTGTTATTTGACAACAGTTTGACAGCAGTCCGCTTTTATTTAGGAAGGTCGACAGATGTGATTCAAGCCTTTCGATCGATTGAATTCAGCATTGACATGTGCGTACTAGAAAGAAGTCACAATCTGCAATGTCTTCACTACCAAATTTGTATATTGTTGGCTGGATGTAACCTTCCAGAGCATCTAATCTCCGGTTAGATGACAAAATGTCTTCAAAAACTCTTAGAAGGTGTGACGGACTGGGAAGTGAAAAACCATCTTTCGGCTGGCTTGTGAAAGGTTGAAGAGACAGGCTTCTTCATCAGACTGTTTTTGTGCAGATCGCGTCCAAACCACTGTAGTTGACGAAGTGCACAGCTGGATGCGCTATTGCAGATCACTTTTAGCGAAAATCACGGTTGATTTAAGACCCATCCTCAGTCAGACATTTATCGTCGACTCTAAAGCGCAGAGATGTCGTCAGTAGGGTGGAACGGAAAGAACCATGATAGCCTGACATCCACAAGGTTGACTTGTGTAATACTTTGGAGGTCGGATATTCCTAGGTTGGGACTGGGTGTTTGCCCTTGAATAGTCCTATTTTGCAATCGATAAAAAAAGTGGAAACGACATTGGACAGGAGCAGCTATATCACACGTTTGTCTGTACTTTAGAGCCCATAGATCTGTCGCCACACATACAAAAACTGAGCAATGGAATAGTTCCACCTCATAACGAGTGTGAAGGTGATCCGTCATTCTACACTGTGCTCACCAACATTTTCGATCCACCGGGTCAGAAACTAAGAACGTGTGGTAACACTGTAGTGTTATTCAAAACTTCTGTTACGTATAATGGAACTGATCTTTTCGGCAATATCCAGCACACTAATGCTCTGATAATTGATCAAATCACCAGGTGTCTGGTGTAAACCCTTACAATGATCGCACGATTGTACAACCCCTCAGAATCCCATGAACGAGAAACACTCAGGAATGCTATAGTTGTCTTGTTTTCCAAGATAACCCTCGTGAGTTGCTGAGAAATTTGAACCACCGCATCAGGATGAGGACCAGGAATAGATCAGTAGAATGGCAGTTGTCAGCACCGAATTGGCTCGATGACATGTACCAGTCGGGTACTGGTGAAAGGAAGAAGGTCCGCGCTACAGTGTCATTTGTTGGAAAATGCCAACTGAACAGTTACAAACCATTGGACAGGGAAGCAAAACTCTCATATGCATCTTCTTTGCAAAAACTGAATATCCATCTTCTCTTTGAACACATCTTCCTGAACTCCCCTCGACATTCATTGGTTGTTACTCCATTGCAAGCAAATACTAAAAATAGACTCCACAAATCCTTCAACAGATCTCACTTTTCAAGGACGCAAAGCGGATTTACAAGAAAACATACTACTTGCATGCCACTCCCATCAGTAGTATCACCATCACACCGATCCAGGTCAGAACTGACAAGCTAGAATTCTCGCTGAAATCGGTATTTCAACCGGCGGACACAGATGGTTAGGGGAAAGGCGAGTGTGCCATGTCAACGGTATTGACGTTTCTGCCTGTTCATAGCACTTGGTCCTCACGAGATGAGGTAATTTGTTCTGATGAACAAGGTAAACAGCAGAACCAATGGTTTGCAAACCATAGCAGCTATTCAAAACAGCGACCAGACATTCGGTTTGGTGAAGTAACGGCCGCTGCTTCTTTGCTCGACAAGCTTGGCGTTTCGGTTGCAAACGTTCCATCCCCAATCGAGGTGAAATCACTAACACGGCGTGAGTGAAATTTCGTTGTGATTGGAAGCGTGGTTGGACGAAGTAAAAGCCCACCTGTGAGGTAAACCTTTCCCACAAAAATGAAGCATGAACGGTTAATATGATGAAGTTTCTTCACACGTTTAAGACAACGGCATGGTTAGATGCCTAAAGCCTCAAGCAACCAAGCCTACTGTTCAGTTATTAACAGATTCTGCGAGAGAATTGATGGGAAGTCGGAGCGAACTTCCCGGTTGCTGACCATCAGGTTGACTAGATAAGTTCACGGTTCTGTAGATCCAGAATCGAAAACTGTGATTGACGGTAGAGTTAACGGCTAACTCCAAACCATCTGAATGAGTAAACTGGAGAGGTAGTCACTGCACTAAATGAGTAAGCAACACCTACCTGGGTTGCGCCAAGAAGTGACCATGGAATTTCAAAGTTCAAACTGCTGCTCCAATTTGGACGCTGATGTAGTTGGTACGTCTGCTGGGACTCGACCCAGAGAACTACCTGATTTAGTCTGTGGAGAGTTTTCATTGATTATTGGAAAGCAGGTTTTCAGAAACCGTTGAGGTGTATACCAACATGCTATTTAGTCTTGTTGCCTTGTCTGCGTATTCAACCAATATGGGATTTTTACTAGTCTTGGTGGGAAGCGGTACTGAGATTTTTCGTAGTTTCGTGGAACTTTGGTTGCCTGCTTGACAGAGACTGCGGTAGTTTCATTGGACCTCTTCTCAGCAGAATATACTACTTATAAGGTTCCTGAAAACCCTTCGATTGTCCGGTTTTGGTCTTCAAAGTGTTGTCATTGAACACCCAGGTGCGGGAAAGTGGTGAAGTAAGATTACTAACAGATTACCTTGACGTTAACAAAAGTCTCGGCTGAGTCCCAGCTGAATACCTCTTTTTAGACAACAGTTTTATTAGCATATTGCCCCCTGAAGAGGCGCTGTGACCAAATTCGAGATAACCGAAACACACTCATTTGCATAGAAATTTGATTTGCGAAAGTGCCTCCCGGGAACCCATCTGAACCTCTCGTTTATGATGTTTTCAAAATAAATTTGTTTGCGAATAAGTGTAGTTTTCTAATTTCGTGCAATCTGGGTTCGAGTAGAACATACATTTGATAAAAATTCGGGGACTGCGACTACCTGATGAGCTCCAAGAAGGGCAAAACCGGTCGAAGGGCTGTCCAGGAGTTTTCAGCAACCTAATGAGTAGTGTATTACGTTCATGTAGATTTGAGATACTTTCACTCGTAGTTTGTAAACTGAGACAGTTTTAATTGAGGGGCCATATGCCGCTCTTGGTAGGAAACAATCTGTAAAGCGAGCTGGATGGTGTCTAGCTGTAGAGAACATGCAAAAATTTCAGAGTACTTTCCAATCATCCCTGAGTGAGTGCGCATTGCTTGCGGTTAAAGTGCGGGAGAACCAGCTCTGATTTGTTCACACTAATATGAGGACAATCTCTTGTGACCAAGGGTGAGTTGACCTCATAGATCATTTGACCAGAACGTCACCTGCAGTACTTTGTACCCCACCCATATGACGGTTGACTTTAACTGCTTGAGCCGAGGTCTTGCCACGGCAGAAGAACGATCTCAAAGAGAGGATTTTGGAATAGTTGGTAAACAGTTGGTGGATCTAGCGAAACACACTCATTTGCAAACTAATTTGGCTCTTTCGAGAGACTCATCTTGAACCCAGATGAATTCCTCGTTTGTGATGTTTTGAGGTGACTGAATGTACTGCACCAGGCGGTCTCATGTTTCAGTCGCTACGATATTCGAGATATCGCGATACATGTATGTTTCTAATGCACTATTCATAAGGTTGCTGAAAATTCTTGGACAGATCACGACCGATTTCGTTCTTCTTGGGGCCCATCAGGTAGAACATAAAGTTGACGGAAACTCGGGGACTGCGGCCATCTGATGAGCCCCATAAAGGGGCGAAACCGGTCGTGGGCTCTCGAAGAATTTTCAGCGACCTTATGAGTAGTGCATCACGTCTATACCGTATCCTTTCATATAGACTGATCTAAACCGACTTCTACCTCTTACATTCTGCTTACGCCGCCATTCCCGGCGACTTCCACCTCTTCGTATTCCAGTCGCGGGCATGTGAATCTTATCTCTGGTTCCAAATTTCCGTAGGGTCTACGTCCAATTGTCTCCTGCATGTCTCACCAGTGTCATCTTCAACTATCTCCTCATATTCATCTACGATTCAGAACAGTCTGTTCGTACACCGCTTATGCTCACCGACTGTTCGGGTTAGCAACCCCCGGGCTGTTTCACATTCGTGCGGTGGTGTTTCGTATGCACGTATTTTCCCATGAATATAACGATCTTTTTCACCATATCCCATTTCTCGGAGACGGAATCAGCAGTGATAATTCAGAGTAAAACAACTGTTCTCTGTGAGAAAACCGCAAATAGGTCATGCGAACGCAATGTGTCCGCACAAAGCCTGCACTGTCCAGTCCTACGAAGCAAACACCGAACTGGCAGGACACTGTTTAGCCGCGATTAGCAATTCCTCGGATGTATTTACAGACGTACGACTCGGTTAATGTGTTTCGTCATTCGAGTACTGGAAGCACCCGTTTTGTTTCTATCCTAGCGTCCATGAGATGTTGAACTTCTCTAGTTGCGAAGATCCCATGTTCATCAACAAACACTAGGTGATGGGAATCGAGAACTATGGAAGTGCTCTTGGATAGTCGGTGAATACTCTTCAATTTCCTAGAGAGAATATTCGATATCCACGCGCGGCTTTTGAGCTGCACAGCCCATATACATGTTTTGACACCCAACTGACCTTCATTGTTTTCCTGGGATAAATATGCTTTGAACGCATGCGCGTGCGTACTCACACAAAAAGAGTCACCCACATTTCAGTTGAGAACAGTAAGGTCCTGTCGCCTAGAAGTGACAGGATTGGTCAGTAAGACTAAGGTTGTTGCAGGACAAACCTCAGCTCTTTCTGGGCTCGGTGGATGGGGCGGTTAAACGATAGAGCCTCACACGTGACTTGAATCCGCTCGATTCTTTCCAAGACCTGAAACGGTGAGTTGAGTTCAGCCAGTGGTCTGTGTCGACTGGGGTGGGCTTGGTGATCGATTGTGAATTCGATCCGAATTGATTTGTTAGGATCAGCTGATGCGGTATGAAGCGCTTTGTCCACGTTTCAAACCTACAGTCAGTCTGGTGTATGTATCCCACCACAACAGCAGATTGTGAACGAAAAACACGCTTCAGAAACCCCAGTTGCCACCATAACGCACTTGGTGAAACCTATCACCTCTCGAGAAAGCGTACATGAACATTTGATAACAAGCACGTTCTGCTTGAGAGTTTTTAGAGGATAAGCAATTAGAAATCTAAGCAAGAGAAATTTGGAGTGCAATCATGTCCTTCATGAGTCATCCGCATGCTAGTCCAATTTTTGCCCGAGCTAAAGTTTGCCCTTTTCGATTTCATCGA
>NW_008752154.1:265010-288213 GCF_000715545.1 Opisthorchis viverrini | reverse complement strand
GAAGATCAGTGGTTAGCTCATAATATAAAATGTACCACTAGATTAAATCTGTACGTAAGATGTGGAATAGTTTTATAGGGCAGGCAGACCTAACGTACTTGCGACTTGCTGAACTTAAAATGCAATATCATAAATATCAATTAAGTAGAATGGAGGTTTTTTTCAGCCAAACATGGATCACCTAGTCGGTTAAGAGACAGCGCAACAACTGTTGTATTCACGAGAAAACTCTGGCTTCAGTTTGTACACGATACTGAGCCACTGAGTGGAGGGAATCATTCTTTTGGATAGGTATGTCATATTGTCAGCGGTAAGCAGTCCTATTACTCTGATCAATCAAGGACAATATCAGATCCAAACATGCTTTGTTGCTGAAGCAGTCGACAGATTGACCATGATATACGCCACACATCATCACTGACATCGAAAACCTAGTTCTGTATACTGGCGCCTAACTGCCACCAAGCTATAGAGTAAGTCTGACTAAAGAGTTGAAAAAAGGAAAAGGTAGGGGAGTACTTAGAAGAAGACCTGTCCGTAAGGAACAGGATGAAGTATTAGGTGCATAAACCTTTGAACAGCAATCGAATAAAAACATATTGGCATCATGTCGAGGTAGGGTGCCATCAGCGGGATTGACATCGCAAACCGGATCCGATATAAGTCCAGTGCACGACAACCCTAGCTAGGCAGTTCGATTAGGAGATCACAGCATACTTGCCACTGGAAACGTTCACCTGTCGTGGCTAGTATGGCTACCGGCAACGTGCAGCTAAGACCACAAAGACCCCATTCAAGAACTCACGAACAACCCACTGCACTTCTCAATAAAGCTGAAGGACAGCGCATCCTCTGAAAGTGGAACTCAAACTGGCCGATATTAATGAAAGCTGAAATGGAGAAACAATCGTGGTGACTGCAGTAATCGGAGAGGTGGGCGATTTGGATCGTCGCAACGAGACTCTTGGTGTCCATTGTCGCCTATGGTTACTCGTGCAAGTGATTCGGAGCAGCATGAGGGATTCCAGCCCAGTTGAGGTTGCGCTGCCACATTTTTCGCTCCGTCCGATGGTAGAACAACACCACACGTAAAAACGACCCACAATTTTGGCATCCCTGGATCTCCAAGGCGCATTTGAATCAGATGACGGGTCAGTTTTCTTTAAGGTTTCCTCAGCGAGGAACGTCCCCAATTTTTTTCAGCATACGTTCATTATAATTCCAGTATCGCGGGCGCGTGACTATATACGGGGAGCTCGGTAAAAGCTTTCGTGCACGAATTGGTGCCCACTCTACCCATTTCTATCTAGTTTAGTGATGGACGACATAACGAGTCGAACTCTGGATGGACCTTAGAACCCTGGTGCCGACGAAAACCGTAGATATGAAAAATGCAGCCGACATCGTTCACATCTTCGAAGAGGAGAAAAAGCGCAGACATTCCTGGGTGGACCACATCTTCTGAACATACAAAGAGTATGCCCACGCTTGTGTACATGTGGTCGCTGGACACGCCATTAATAATCCAAGAGGCATTGGAGTTCGTGAAGCATTTTACGCACTTGGACGTTGCGAAAGTTCTGGTTGTAATGTGACAAATGAGGTCGATGCACGAATCTCAAATGTTCGTGCCACGTTCGCGAACTTGAGACACCTATGGCGTCAAAGTTGTGTATCTCCGAATCTCAAGGGACTTGTATCAGGCTACACTAGGGGCTCTTTTTCTTATAGCTGTAAGACATAGCTGAACTGGGACGTCTTCAGATGTCTAACAACCATTGTCTCAGAACCATAACTGGTGTGGGTTGATGTCGGCGAATCCGTAACGAGGCAATTAGAAAGCGAATTTTCGGTTGTGCAACGGGTACGTCCACTGAAGAATGTGTCCAGCACCAGAAGCTGCGTTGGTTGGGAAATCTATTGTGCACGTCAAACTATAGTTTGCCAATTCATAGTGGTGAAAGCAGAGCGGTGGCCAACCTTTGACCTGGCAGATGAGTATGAAACGAGTTGCGAAAAGTCCGAGCGCTGTCGATGTAACTCGCCTTATAGGATAGGGTCCGCATGGTCTCCCTTTGTATGGCTGCAAAATGTGTCTCCCAATCGTGTCAATGGCGTTCTTGTTGTCTGAATAACCGACTGAAGGTGTAGTTGGCTAGCACTAAGTCCCTTCCTCACTCAATTTTCTTTTCTTTATAACAAGGCCTCCATGTAAAGTATGACTTCAAAACATTGCTGTTGTGCTATCGATGACGATGGTAACGACCCTGTCTAAAATGATGCCTGAAGTAGTATGGTCCGGATGGAAATGGTTCAGCTGATTAGATCTGGTGACGTTTGAATGCTGTCTATCCCGTGATTTCACCTGAACCGACAAAACCAATCAAAAGTGAGGCGAAAGTGACCAGTTTATTTGTAACAGTCGTGATTCAACTGTCAGTAGGGCTACTGCTGTACAGTAGCATCGCACAAACAGTGAGACACGGATAGAAACGATGCACCGGCGTGGAATTTGTGGACAGAGGGCACAATCAGCAATGGAATGAACGCGATTGTGCTTAGGACCGGCTCATACCAGAGAAGGTGAACTTGGGAAGCGGACTTTTTGAGGAGGCTTTCTCTGACTCCTTCCGTTTGGCTTGTTCCTCCTGCAAAGAAACAATGATGCAGAGGGGAAAAACTTTGGTTACTAATTCGAAATAACCAACACTGTAGACAATCGTGGACAAACCGTTCGGCTGTAACATCCACTCTGTGTCTATTTGTCTTGACACCGGAAACCAGTACAAGGGCTGAGATTCTGCTAGGTTGCCCAAGCCTAGGCAGGAATCGGTTTCGAACCACGGACCTCCTGGTTAGTATGTCCGCGCCTTAACCACCGAGTTACCTCGAGCAAAAGTGCGTGTGTACAACATCTCTCTGCAATAAGCAACTCCAGATATATGGCAACAAAAAAAGATGTTAGGGAAGCTGCCATGGACGGAAGACCTTCCAGAATGTCCAAAAGTAGCATTCGACTTTAAATATAGTATGTCAATTAGTAAGACCGCGACATCGGCCTCAACCTTCAGAGGACCAACCGGGAACGTGTTACTGACAAGGATGTAATTACCGGATACCTCCAAATCTATCTGAAGAATGAAACAAACCCGAAAAGGCCACAGATACATTCGGTGTTGTGTGGACACTGAACGTTGGACGAGTGAAGATCTTGTTAGATGGAAACTCGTTTCGTTTGCGGTGTAGTGGTTTGACAAAAGATGAACGAAGAAGGAACTCCTCTTTGGACTTGAGTGAGTCACGGGAGACTCAACTAGATTTCTCGTTCAAGATATTCTCGTAGTACGCACACTATCAGAGCCTTGGCTGCCTGAGAACGTGAGCTAAAAGTCATATTAGACCATATCCTCAGTGTAAGAATAGTGTATATCTCATGTGTGCGTTCAGGGACGGATGTTAAGAGGGACTACTTCATCTCTGTGTTCACATAAGTCTGAAGGTGGAGCGTCGTCACAAAAGCCGAAAAAAATACACTCCACACACTTCCAAGTCCAGCTAACTGGACTCGAGCATTTCCGATCTGAACTTCGAGTGTTCGACGCTGGTTTCTACGCTAAATTGGAGGGACTTTCTCAGTTATCTAGGGCATTACATACGGAGCAGCCTGTTTCCCTATAGACTACGTTTCACTAACTTAGGCATATTTCTGCCTACTAGGGAAGTGCGACCTTCGCACACTTACTTAAGGTTCAATAGTGCAAACACGGATGAACACACAAGACGCCCGAGCATCAATCGCAGTAACTGGCCCCTGACTAATATAGCTGTTGCCTACTAGGGAAGTGCGACCTTCGAGAACACACTTAAGGTTCAATAGTGCAAACACGGATGAACACACAAGACGCCCGAGCATCAATCGCAGTAACTGGCCCCTGACTAATTACCATAGCTGTTGATGGAGACCAACTTACCATCAGCTGTTCATGTCGCTCACGGAACAAACCGAGAGGATCGTCGGACTCGCGATAGAAGTCGAGCACCAGCCGGATATCTTCCACATTCCCCATAGCCAACACTGAAGAGTGAGGGAAGAAGTTCGATTATTAGGCAAGTAACGCAATGATAAATTAGGGAAATATTGACTGTGAATGGGAGGCATAATTATAAAATGACTCGATTTTTGAATGGAAACCCTTAATTTTTTGAACAAACGTAAATAAACGACCAAAATGTTGTACCACATTTCTGGCGCCATACCACTCAAACGAAGGACCGAGATACCGCCATGTTGCCCGAGCTTGCACAGAAACAGTTGAGAAGCAGAAATCGGGTGCGCCCTAACCACTGAGCCACTTCGAGCCACCGCGAGCTTCCACAAAAGACTTCATGATCCGTTTCTAATGTTCGATGGCTATCGCGTTTCGAGACTAATTCAACCTAGGTTGTAGAATCCATGAAAACTAAAAGATTGCTTCATTCTTATTAGAAGATATCAGCGTAGCACCTCTCCCTCATTGATTCCTGATGAACACGTTGAAATTTAGCCAAATATGACTGATCAATACGTTTCTAGCTAACATATAACATAAATCATTCTTCAACCGCGAACGGTCGGTTCACTTTAGGTTGCACTGACTGGATCCGCACTGAAAAACTGAACGGAAAGTTTGTATGCTGCCACCATAAAACTCAGTTTAAGTAGACAATGAGAAATCTTCAGGTTTTATCTAAAGAGTTAACCTGAGCTGAAAGGAAGCTGAGAGGAACCGTAAAGTTATCGCATCTTTGCTGTGATTCATCGAAGATACACATCCCATGTATTGCGAGCAAATTCAAACCAGCGACCTGGCAGATAGTGGTTCGAAATATTTTCTGGATTCCTTGTATAATACTTTATGCATAGAAGACGGCTACAATAACATATCACCGATTTTTCATTCGTCTATCGTCACTTGCTGTCTGTTATACTTTCAGAAGCCTGTACCAACTAAAATCACTTTCTACTGAAAGTTCATACCAATAAGTGACAAGGCACACCCCCAAGCAAATTATTGGTGGAGAAAATGTCACGTGACACAGTCAGCAAGGTGCCACGTGATCGACAGGGATCCCCACATGCAGTGAAACAACAAACCTATCAGTAAACTGCAGACGTGACCGGGGTGCTAATCCGGGTCTTGGAGCTTACTATTGCAGCATTTCACTTTGAAAAGACATAACGATTTTCATGAAGGAAGCTACTGACAAGGTTGCTGAGAACTGTTCGACGGCCCACGAACGGTTTCGCCCTTTCCGGGGCCTGAAACCATGTTTGGACAGCTTTTTGATGTTATAATTTGTCACTTAGAAAACACGGACAGATCAAATAGCGCCCCCAGTGAGTACCGGGGGTGACACAGGCTCCCCAAAAGGGGCCAAACTGAGAGCGATAGCCTCAGATTGTCGATTGCCATTCAAATATGTCTACTAAACACCTTACCGGATTATTAAGAGCATACCTGTTTGGATTTACATTAATTCGGTTGAAGGAGCTGCATAGTGCCACGACTAAGGCTTTCATACACATGTTGCTACACTAAGAAAAACCCATGAACTATTTAATTTGTGTCTGGTATACGCAGTAAAAGCCATGAAAGGTGGATCAATTAGAACGATGCAGAATTAAAAGAAACGGTATTTGCTAAACGCCGTTGACGGCGTGACCAGCAAGTGTTGCATTTTTCTACATTCCTCGGGGTTCTATTCCTTAGTGCACGTCGTATCAACCAGTAAACGAGGAAGCGCAAAAACCGGGGTAGGACCAGATTCCTCATTTCTAATATACACTACTTAATTTTGTTCAGTAGCAACGAGTATAAATCTAGGCGGTGTTCGGGTGGTGCAAATACACTCTTGGGTGCCAAAACGTTTCTTTGCGGCTGTTTCTCTTGGGAAAAAAGGCGTACTTAGTCATCCGCATACCATTTTACAATCACCCGAGGAAAATTCACTTGCCTGTGTGTTCCCAGCTTCTTACACTTTTCCGAAAAAAATACTGAAGTTTGGTTTCTCACGACCTTTCGAACAGAACAATTTATTCATGATTGATGGTTTTCGTGCACAGTATTATTCGCTACTGTTGTGTATGACTTCTGTCAGCCGAATGGACGACACTGCGACAGGCCTCAGTGCTGTCATTCAAATGGATTCTACTCATTTCCTCACTCACCGACAAAAAGGGGCATCTGATTGGCATGTTTTACAGTGAACTGTTATATCTGCTGATTCGCCAATCTGAGGTATCTGCTGCCGACCCGCTCGGGTGCCACGTGCCGGAGAAACAAAGACTCACAGAAGGGCACACAGAAGCCATATTCCGAACAAGCGAGTGCGAATGTACAAGCTATTTATTAGAGGGACACTGTCTGAACTCGGTCCAATGCTGACGCACACGTCTGGCTTCGATACGAGACTGTTACGTGCTGCATATTGCGGGGCGTTGTCTGACCTTGATCAACGCGGGCTCGCGCTGTCTGGGTTTGATACAAGGCTGTGAAGGGCTGCATATTGAGGGGACGTTGTCTGTCTAGTCAACACCTAGCGGAGCTGAGAGTCTCCGTAGATTCCGGACATTCAGTGGTTGCTTTCAGGAAGCTGACCTTCCTGATAAGAACGTTGCAGGTTGTGACAGTCGTTCTGCGAAAGAAGCCGCAAAACGCATTGGGACAGTGCTTTGAAGGGTGCACTCCAATACGCTTCTATGCCCAGACCGAGTTGTAGTTCAGTCTATCATATCTGAACAGCAGTAATCCGGGGCTCCAATAGACAAATCAAAGAACGACGTCAGCTAATCACTCCACTTCCACAAAGTACCTTCCGTGGTAAGTTGAGGTACAAGTGGTTAGCACACCATACGGTCCAAGGGGACCGATTAACCAATGTCGCGATACTGCTGACCAGGAAACTGAAGCTGAGCTATGGAGGTCGCGTTATCACAGCCGTAAAGTGACGGCAGCGCCAGTTATTTGGATGACGTTTCCTGTCACAATAGCAATTTGACACGCGTTGTGATGTGTGACTTCCCCCGATAGCCAGATGATCAAACCGAAATCATACCTCTTGCCAGGATCAAACCTTATGTCTTGACAAATAAATGAATCCCCGCAATCAATCAATGTGGAAAAGAGGGATTCTTTCACCCAGCAGAGCCAGAAATGTGTACCATTAGACAGGTTGAAGTTGGGGAACATGTTCTTACAAGCTGGGTATGAAGATGTGAAAGCTGATGCATCTCCAATGGTGACATAAACAGTTTAGTGAACTGGCAAATGTCGGTCAATGACAGATCTGATGTCACTGTAATGAAACCTCATAAAGAGTACATGGGCCGTTCCGAGAACTAGAGGGTGCTTCTGTAATCCGAGGCGGTTTGTTTCATCAACAGAAAACAACAGAAAATATTTGACGCTAGGAAAATACTTTAAAGGGACAGAGAAGCAGTGTATCAGCGAGATAAAAACACTTAAGAGCGCAATTTTTAAAGCCCTAAAGTAAAGGAAAAGAAGATAAGGCTAGCCTACTCCAAGCGCTTAAGTAGACAACCTGGAAAGAAACTGATACTATGAATGCCAAATGCACCCGGGGTCACGAGGATCCCCAGTAAAGGAAAAGAAGATAAGGCTAGCCTAATCCAAGCGCTTAAGTAGACAACCCAGGAAAAAACTGATAATATGAATGCCAAATGCACCCTGGGTCACGAGGATCCCTTTCTTCTGGAGGCCGGATCTAAATAACCTCAAACCGAACATACTTCGTAAGCTATTTTACACCCTGCTTCCAAGTCATACGCTGCCCGGTTCACCGTCTGCGCCATTCTGAAGTAAGCATGGTAAACGATTTTTCGGTATCCGTAACACATGGCCGAGCGATCGCAACAGATGGTGCTGGATGTTTCATGCGACTCCCACGCGACCAACCACCCGTTTCACAATCACCCCGTTAGGAACCCGTTAATGCCGTCTGACACCAGCAACGCTACTGTAGCCTGATACACGCGACCCTTGAGACTCGGTAATATATGCCTTTTGGCACCACAAGTGAGGCAATTGGCAAACCTGACTCTGGCCTTTGAGATCTGTGCACTAACTTCATCAAACAAACTTCCGTCAGGTGTGTAAAACCCTCCAGAACCTCCATAGATTTTCCTTGAACTAAAAGGTTAACGTTCATAAACATGATAATGCATTTTTCAGCACGATAATGCTTGAGCAGAGATATAAACTCGCACACTTCTAAGGCTAAAGGGGCTCCATACTCACAGTTTACCTTTCTTTTAAAGACAGTCCGACAGTCCGTATTGGAGGTGTTAGGTGGCCAAATGAATTATTGTTCGAACTATGTACCCAATTCTAGAAAGGTTCTTCTTTGATGGCTATCAGAGAGCCATTCTGGTCCCCGAAGGATTCACTGGAAAGAGGAACTGCCGAACGAACTAGGTGGAACAACCTTCGGAACTGCGGATCACTTTTCGCATCTTCCATTTCTTCCTCCTTTCGGATCCACCAAGCTTCCCAGTCTGGTTGTCGGGTGATATGGCCCATCGCGTTGCGGCTACGACTAGAGAAGATCTCCCTCTGGGTCACAAGCAATAACAGGGTCCTATCAGAGATCCAATGCTTCGAAGAGGCCGGCTGGATTGTACCGAAGGAGGAAGTCTAGGTACTACAGATAAATTTTAACATCTCGCTTTCGTGAAGGCTGACATCTGGTTTCAGAACATCAGGCAGGTAATGGGGAATCAAGGTCCGATTCAGTTGTTCGGTTGTGGAATCCATGAGTTCCTTAATCCCCAAGTGGTGCGCGCCTCTTGCGTAGTGGTGCGTAATGGTGTGTCCGGTGGAGTCATGTTTTCAGCAGACATGGTCCTATCAGAGATTTAATGTCTGGATAGGGTTGGCTGGGTTGCACCGCAAACAGAAGTTCCGGCTTTGAGTAACGCTTTGGATATCTGTTCTCAGTGGTCGTTTATATCCGACATCGGACCGTCCGGTACGCGTTCGATGAACCGGTTCTGATGGTTTCGTCTAATTTATGGGTCGACTAGATTCTCATTGGCTAAGCGAGGTGTGCACGTTTTGCATAAACCTGAAAAGCGCAATGAAAAGCAGCAGCGCACATGTGCAAGGCCGCTGGTGCTATAGAAGAAGCGCCAGGCGATGATCGACTCTCACTGGTGGCACCATAGTCTACTTAGATTCGGGGCCGGTTCGTTAATCCGTACCAAGCTTCCATACTATTTACGCTGTTCCGGGAATCGGTACTACCAAGAAACAGTCTGTGATCAGCACACATCAGCAGCGGCACTTTCCGTTACCCGCATTTTTGGTATGTAACCCAGGACGACCAATCGATTGGAATTCGGCGATGCTACCTGTCTGGGAGTTTGCGTCACTACCGACATAACGATGCCTGAGCTTTTAGCCCGTTGTAAAAGAACACCCAGAGCATCACAGGAACTGTCACTGGCAGATTCGAAGCCACAGTCCGTCAACGGCGTATGTCGATACAATAAATAAGTGATGGACTCTTTTCTTCCACATCCCTTCAAAAACGTGGCCAAATGAACCGCACAGAAGCGGCTAGCAACGGGTATCTAATCAAGTAGCGACGCTTCCACTCGGTAGCTGAACCCACCTCAGGCATAAGCGGCTGCGGCGGCCTCTGCAGCACCAGAAGTGCGCAGCCGGAACCTAGAAGAGAGTAGAAGTCAGTAGTGGGTTCAATCATAATACTTGCGTCCCTGTTTCTGACAGACAGCGTACATCAATGCAGAAGGAATCCGGTGTACGAGTAAGTGCCGCTTGTTGTGCTACTCGCTTCAGTGTGGGTAAATTAAAGGCAGCTGAGAAGACCGATTTTCGGGGTTTGATAGCCAAATGGCCACAACAACTATTCCTTAGCGTGCACACGGATCTTCACTTCACTTACACTGCGCGGTTTAACATTCATTTGGTAATATCACTAAAACGGGCAAAATCCATCCATCAGCCTATCAAGGTGAAGGCAACTCCAATTTGGGAACGACAGCACACAACCAAGCGTGAAAAAGACACATGGACGGTACATCGTCGAGGACTACGGTGTCGTACAAACAGCTGCCAAATAAGTGAACAACTTGAGGCGCAGTTGCGCCTATGTTATGAAACCAACTGCAACGCGCAACAATAGAACCACAAAAGCAGACGAAAACTTACTGCGCAAGAAGGCCGCCAGGTCAATCAACTCGCGGTCGGCCTCATCACCTTGCCATTTCTTGACTATGAGCGCGTTACGTGGCTGCAGTGAGGCTGCATTAGGGTCCCAGTCGATGAGTATAACGCGCGAGAGATCCCGGTTCAGGCAGGACAGATCCTTAATATGTTTGCCGTTTCTGTATCGGGTTGCCTCACGAAACAGACGGTAATGAATGTATTGACCTTGAGGGTCTAACTGCATGAGAACGGGACTGCCAGTCTGCGAGAAACAGAAACATCCGGAATGAGGCTGGCGACTTGGAACTAGGCTAACACCGAGGGCGTTTGCCTGGGAATTACAAGCAGACGCCTTTGTATCATTACGCTAAGTACACTGTGAAATACGCGAAATTCCGTTCTGCCACTAAACAAGCAAACGCAATAGTTTAAACGTGAACATGGAGTTTTATTTCGCGGGATGGAAATGAGCATTCAAACTTACACTCCCTCGTCAAAAAAAGTAGCGAATATGGTTGAGAGGAAAAAAGTAGTATACTTAAAACATTCCAGCTTCTGGCTTATCCGGAAACTTTACAGAGACTGACATTAGAAAGGATCCAAGCGGAACCTATCTACGACATATCCAACAGTCTCTTCTCCTAGCCCGTCGGATATCCAACCTACTCGTATCAGTCTGGCAAGAGCTGCGCAGTCTATTCTTCAGCTTGTCAGTTGTATTAACTTTAGAGGAAATTAAAACGCTGCCGAACTTCCCATTCGAGTGACATGGTCAGCTAGAGCATCGCCGATTTCTGAGAATTACCAAATGAGCCCAAACTTTCCTGAGGGTAACAGCTTGGAGAGATGTATTCCTACGTCACCAAGCTTCTCCTATACGATTAAATAACGAAGAAAAACGCCATAATAGGGACGCCATAATAGGGTAAATTTGACTTCACAAAAGGACACTGGCTCACAGCACCCGGTGCAACGTCTGTCTCTTTCGAGTAACCATTTTCGACCGGAAGAACTTACGTTACATTTTAAAATTTTGAGCGCCAGTTAAATTCCCGAAGAGTAAATTAATGGCCCTGTGCTCAGTAGATATTTCGGACCAGTTGTTTTACTTCAATATCTACCAAAGGCAAACCAGTGCCAAGGAGTTAAGAAATCACAAAACTTAAAAATGCTTGGAAAAGCAGGAGACCTCCAGACACTAGGCATCCACACATTGATAACGTATCCACAATACACATGGTGCCATTCCAGGTTGTTCCCACAGTTCGTCACCCAGTCTACACCAGGCCAAGTGACAGGAACCGTATGATTTTAAGGCCGGTACCACCATACCCTGTGCACGTACTAGTTCATTATACTGCTGGTTATATACCCGTAACCGGATGTTACGGTTTCCAACTCAAGTGAATGTCCCTAGACAACTGACGGAGGTGCAATAGCTGTCCAGTGCTTCTGAAGCGTTCAGCATAGAGTGACTTCTCCTTCTGGATGATACCGCGACCGAAATCTGACAGCTATTCACTACGTACACGCCACAAAACGAAGAGACACGAAGGAGACCGAGCTGCGAACACGCTACACTCATCGCATAATAAACTGGCTCGCT
Source organism: Opisthorchis viverrini (assembly GCF_000715545.1). Lineage (NCBI taxonomy): Eukaryota > Metazoa > Platyhelminthes > Trematoda > Opisthorchiida > Opisthorchiidae > Opisthorchis > Opisthorchis viverrini. The sequence goes on along the minus strand of NW_008752154.1, from coordinate 276,378 downwards.
AACTTGAGGACCTATCTTGTTTTGTTTGGAAATTATCAACCCTACACTGGTACAGGGTTCATCCTACCTGAGTAATACCTTGGGAGACAGCTCTATCGTTCAGCTGTAGCACCCCTTCGGTGCCTAACTGCCATGCCACCAGAAGGTTGCACGAGCGCTGGGATACTGTCAGGTTGCCCAAGCCTACACAGGGGAAGTCGAGAGGCAGAGGTCGGGTTCGAACCACGGACCTTCCGGGCAGTAAATTCGCGTTCTAACCACTTGGACCATCCCGCCCCCAACAGCTTTATCAATGACACAAGTTGTCCTTAGCACGTCGATTCAGTTTACGTGAGACAGCTGATAATTAATTCGACTTATCGTCAACGAGGGCACCAGTTTATATCTTGCAAATGGACTTATTCAGGAATGCATCACGTGCCGCAGGAAGCCAGACTGTCTCTGCAGATGGTGTAACAAACGCACACACACACTACTCTAACTGACACTTTTGCTTTCTATCATTCTGAGCTTGCTTTTTGAGACCCTGTAACTGGCTGTCACTCACCATCTTTCAAAATACAATGTACCCGTTTTTTCACTAATAGACGCAAAAGGTACTTAAGTTACTTTACTTGATCCACATTTAAGTATGCTACGCGCAAGTTGCAAATCCCAAGCCCAGGTACGCAAACTACTACACCACGATGAGGTCCAGTCTCTTATTCGTTTGATACACACATGATAGCTCAAAAATGAGGATCATTTGGTTACTGCTGCGCAAAAAATCCTTCCTGATGGACTGCTCGAAGTCGTTTGGAAATTCTGTCGTTCTCAAACCTAAGATGGACGGGATTCGTTTCCTCATTTATTGACATCTTACTGGTTACCAGACCGTATACTGAGGCGTACAGTTGAATACGTCCACGGGACTTTCATTACCGCTCCTCCAAGGTCATTGATACGTCGAAATTACATGGAAAACCATCACTCTTCCATGGTATTCAGCTGGAATCTAGACAGATCCACCAAAAGGAAAGCTCAAGACGCACACCGATAGGAGGCCAGTTCAGGGACGAACGTTTTTTACGATGTACAAAGATGCCTAAGTGGAGACACGCACTGACCAAGCCGCGGTCTGTGCGTTTACATCCCTCCTCAGTAGGTGAAGTCCCAATATGCCTTTCTGTTTGGAATCTCCATCAAACTGCCGGCCAAAACAGCCTCCACCAGTGCTACTTAAAGATGGAGGCGTATCATTGTGTTCTGTCTTAATTAGATTGTATGAACCTATTTGGGGACAAGAAGGCAACAAAGACAACTGGAACTAGTCGATCATCATACGTCTATTCAAAAAGGTACACAAGGTGACCACTTCAAACGGACCAGCATCAGCCCGACGCGTCATGACGCGGCTGCTGCAATTAATAATACTGAGAAGCCCAACTCAGGTACGTGAGATACAAATCCAGGAGTTAGTGCAAGTAGAATGTACATTGATCACACATTCATACTACGTCAAGTGTTTAATCAGAGCCATATAAACTGTCGGTCAACAATGACAGTTTTCCCCAGACCCAAAGGAGCATCCAACTCTGTAGATAGATCGGTTCTGCTAACTGTACTCGGAGGAATTAAGCCAGAAGTTTGCAAAATTACTCTGGTACATACCGTGTAAATACCTTAGGACGAACTATCCAGAAGGTTCCCTACAACTAGTGAGGTTCGTCAAGGTTGTCTTCCTCCCCCCGTCTGCCTAGCTGTTTCACCGTTCGTCAAGGTTGTCTTCCTCCCCCCGTCCGCCCAGCTGTTTCACCTGCACCAACATAAGATGAACATTTCAAAAGACTATGGATCTTCGTACCGAAACCACGTGCAGAGGAAGACCACCCTACTTGGGCCACGTGGACGAGATTGTCTTGCCAGTTTGACACAATAGTATGCATAGTCTACTTTAAACATAATTTCAGGAGATCCCTTGATTTGGCATACGTTTTGCATCTTTAAAGAGCAAAATACTGCCTCCGGAGTTCATTCCACAAACTTCAGCTCCTGGACTTTTGTTTCAGGGAAACAGGTCTGACTTTGAAGGCTCATTTATCTGAGTAATTACGCAAATTGCGACTGCAACGTGACGGAAGTAAAGTTCTTCATTGTCAACGCGCGGCAACTGTAAAGGTAGTCTTGCTCAATGATTTCGAAACGCTCCGCCTTTAAACGGTATCAAAATCTGACCGACGGTGCTTTCGCAGCAGTCTCGTGTTGGATAGGTTCGCAAATGACAATGGACTAGTCCCACCGACGACTTCTAGATCCGATATCATGCACAGATGTGTTTATCACGTTGATGAACCAAGATGTAAATACTCTGCTCTTGATTTTTTGCCATAGGCAGATAAGAACGTCTGAGTTAAGTCCCCATTCTTCCCAGTAGTTCCATTTTTTGGATATTCTTTACTCACCGTTATATAGTAGTTAAGCACCAGTACTTACTAATGGTGCGTTGCCATCTATGATGGTGGTGGTAGTGATGTCACTACCGTCATCTTCAGAAACGGAGTGAAAGTGAAAGACTGGATGGAGGAAGGACATGGTGCTAGACTACCACAAACATTCTGTGATGACTATAACTCCAAATGCTGAACAAGACAACCTGGAAGGAAACTGACATTGGTCAAAAGCTCTTTCTCCTAAAATCTCCAGCCAAGCACAGGGGTTACGGGGACCCCATCCACGCCAACAATACAAACTCTTTCCGTAATCTCTTTCACGGGGGTGAGATAGCTAAGTGGTTAGAGCACGAATTTAATGACCGGAAAGTTCGTAGTTCGGACCCGACCTCTGCCTCTCGACTTCCCCTATCTAGGCTTCGGCAAGCTGGCAGTACCCCAGCCCTCATGCTTCCCTCGGGTAGCAAGGCAGCTAGGCACCGGAAGGGTGTTAGAGCTGAACGACTTTTTAATCTCTTCCACACCCTTATGCACCTCTCAGTTTGCACCCTTATGAAAGAGGCACAAAGAACAACTTATTTCGATAGACGTCGATTCGGCATGCGTAACACATAAGCAATCTAGATGTTATCCGCGACCAACTAACTTGCTGAACAACCGAACACCCGTTCCCTAATTAGCTCGTTGTGAATTTGACTCCAAAAAACGCTTCTGAGGATACGTGGTAAAAAATTAAAGACGCCTCAGGTCATCTGAGATCATGTATCCCATCCATGAAACTTATTCGTAGCGCGGCACACGCGACTTTTAAGAAAACCATTGGGATCACCAATGGAGCTTGCTATAGAGGCACAGAAAAGGACGCCCACATATCCAAAAGCTTAGACAGACAATCATCAGCTAAAACACCAGCGACGTCAATTCATTGTTGTACAATAAAACGTATCTATCCAAGTGCCAGAGGGTCACATGAAGGGTATTCTGGAAGGTGGAACCAACCGAACTAGCGTCTACTGCTCCGAGAGCATTTGCGGAACATTGGCTTGTGGCTCGCCGTCCAGCTTTGTGATACATTTTTACGCACCAATCGCTGTCCACTGCCACTCCAGTCGGTGAAACCAGCTATGAACACGTAGGAGGGAAAAGCAAAAGGCAAATAAAACACAAACAGGTATAGACAGTTATGGGTGTCGGACTTGCCATTGCGGACTCGTTTGTGAAAGCGACGACTTCGTAGTACGGTGAAAGTTGTTGTAAAAATAGTTCCAGAGCAGGGCGCTTCTTGAATCTCCAACCGGTTCGAAACTAGGGTGAAGGAGAAGTAAACCATGTTTCGAAAGCAGAATACCTTCCAATCCGGATGAACCAGAATTCCATTTAACTCAAGAACCAGAGTGTAAGGTGGTTGGTAGTAGGGAGGCTGTACTGGGTCAGGCAGGAGCTTCTCACTTATTGGATCTTTGATACTCTAACAGGGAAATCGATATAGAAGTTAGACATACCTGATTGAAATCCGTTAGGGAGTTCCACGTCCGGCAAATATAGCCCAAAACCGGTGTCACTGTACAGCAGATAAAGCGGTTCATAAACCTTACTTGCAGAGTATTTATCCTCTTTCTAAAGCAAAATAAACAACTTAAGTGGAGAACATACCAAAGTCCCGTCCTCGTTTTTTTCCGGAGGTCCTTGTTTAAAAGGATGAACGTATAAAGAATGGAAACTTACCCCAAAGGGCGACGGCGAATCCAAAACCAAACAGCCCTGAGCATGTAAGTCCTAGGAATCCCAACTTCCAAGCGTTTTTGCCACGCCATCGAGAGGAGTTAGGACTATCGGCTGTAGTTTCCGGAGGAATAGAGGAAGAAGTGGATCCGGGTTGGGAAACTGAAGACAAGGTTGCGACAAGCCCATGAGTACCAAGTGAGACGTTGGAGCATGTGGCGAGAACCAATCGGCTGTGGAGAGTCGCTCCTCGTAACTTGGAAAGCATGTAATTACGCAAGATGCACGGCTGTAGAAAATTAGACAAACGAAAATCAGGAAGGCATAGAAAGTCACGGCGATCTGTCTGAAGTTATTTCGGATGTCTTAGCCAGGAAGCAACATAAGATTCTAGTGCATCCCGTTCATTTTCAATACTTTCATGTGAACAATCTCACAAATCTAGCTTCTGTCTATTTACCCCGAATTTTCACCTCTCTTCTGCCCGCTTTTTCATTCAAGTACTCTCACGTGTTTATCGCTTATCTGCTTCCCGGTGTTCACACTACCTTGATAAATCTTCGCGCCACCAGGTCCACATTCAAGCCACCATACTTTGGAGCATCAGTTAATCTAATGCCCACAGTGAATGGTCTAGCGGTCGAGCTACATTTTGCTCCACTATGGGGTACCGAATAAAAACAATACAAAAATCCGACAATGTATCCATGGAATTCTTTAATCGTTCTTGGATCAACCGATAGCTGGAAAACGGCCTGTGAGCTTGCCCGTCTATCTTGTTTCTCCAGTTTGGCGTCAGATTGACGTAAGTCCATAGTAGCGCATTGGGCTACGCGCAAAGCGATCGTGTTCAAACAACCACACACTGGCATCCAGTAATCAGGCCACGTCCAGAACGACATCAGAGTATGGAAAAGTGTGGTACACTGGTTACGAAACTGGTAGCAAAGAAACTCGAATGAAAAGATATCGCACTTCCTCTTCAAAAGAAGTCTGCTGGACATTGTCAGTGTGCTCCCATTTGGAAAGGATATATTCGGGTATAGTTCTTATATATTATATATATATGTATATATTTCACCATGAACAGCACAACACCAGTGTTAAACACTGATCCTTCACTACCGTACAACCATGGTTCATCTGAAGGCCTTACTGTGTGGAAAAGAATAAAAGTGCATTGAGAAGGTATTGGTGCTAGTCTATCACGATCATTTTGAGGTGTCTACACTCACATACACCCATTCAGGTGATATGAAAAAAAACTGACAACAGGAACACCAATAACATAGATGAGCATCTATATCATGGAGCATTCCTAACCAGGCACAATGTGGATCACGCGATCCCCATCCTGGACAGCATTCGGACTATTCGTAATACATTTCATACCCTCCTGCCAGGTCAAAGGCTGGCCACTCCTCTGCTTCTGCTGTCATGATTTGGGCATCGAAAACAGAACTGTATTAAGCAAATGATGGTTTGGTATGCGTGATAGATGGCCTGACAACGCAGTTTCTGAAGCTGGACACATTCTTCGGTGGAGGTCCTCGGTGCACAAAAAACACTCGCGTTCTGATTTTCTGGCATCAAAGTACACCAGCTACGGTTCTGCGACAACAGCTGTCGAAATCCTGGAGACATCTCAGTTCCGTTGCTCGAACAGGCCATGTCCCACAGCCATACACCTAATTAACCCGGTAGATATGTCCATTGAGATTCAGTGATATATCGGTTTGAGGCCAAAGGTGTCTCAGACTAACGAACACCATCCGGGCATTAGAGATTCGTATATTGGTCCCATCCGTCACAGGACAAGCGGAACTAACATAACATTCAAGATAAGTAAAACGTTGCACAACCCTGAGTGTCTCTTCTTGGATTGAGTGACCTGTTCAGTGACGGCATAACCTTGCACTTTATGGGTGCAAAGCGCGTACCAAAGGACGAAATGATTTTAGTCAGTCCATCCAAAAACACTGGTGCCTTCCTCTCCTTTGAATACAAGGAAGGCGGTGTCTACATACTCCAGATCGATAAAGTTTACAGTCAGGGTTTTGCAGACCCTCCAGCATTCGTATCATCATCTCGTTGACCACGGAATCAAATAGGAATGTGGATGGTGGGCGCCCTTAACGGACACCACTTTGTGTGCGCAAACTCCTGGATAGTTCTTCGTTTTTTTTCTCAAAAGGCCTCACGGGCAAGCGTGTCAAGGAGAACACGCCGGTCAACCGAGTCGAGTCCCCAATAGAAAACCAGGAACATTAAAATTGTGGGTAGTCATATGCATGGCGTTATTTTATTACCTGATTGAATGTGAAGATTTGCTCTAGGCAAACTCTACAAGCCCGGAATTTTGCTTTCTCCACTTGAATAAATGCCTCACAAACCACCATAAAGGCGACGAAAGAAAAGTAATACTGAAAGTCTCGTTACAACCAAGGTCAAGCTGATTCCCCTGCGACTACCGCACTCGGTACGAACTCCTCGTTCAGAAATGAGCAGTCACCGATTGTCCCCAGTTGTCTGGGAAAGTCTCTCGAACGCAGAAAATGGATCAGACAGGACTTATCCCAATCCTTGAAGGCAGCCGATAGGTTATACGGACCAGAAGGTCGGTGGCGCTTGGGGGAACATGTGCAGCCGTATACCTCCGAGGCCCTAGGGAGGGTCCATCTCCATCGTCCAAGGTTCTACTGCAGTTTCAGGATCCAACTGGGGGGTTACGGGTGGCCATGGAAATAGCTTTTCAAAGTGTTTGGCTCAGTGGTCGAGGCATTCTTCTTTGTTCAAGATGGTTTCGCTCACAGGCGGTTTCCGGGGCCCGGTAATAAGGAACAACTGAAATAACCTCCCGGCATTTCCGGGTCTTTTCCATTTCCTTAGCCTTCGCTGTATAGCAGACATCACGGTCAGTAGGAAAGCTCACTTTCACTTGACGCCTGATAATTCGTCAGCCCAAAGTGTGTTAGGGACCGGTGGGGACATTTCGAGGTTCAAGCAGTGCTACTGCCACCTGATATCGTGTCGTGCTACTGAGATAACTCCCGACAATGCGCAAATATGTGGCGATCTCGCTCCAGCGCAAGTTCGAATCCGATGGAGGAAGTGGAAGAGCTCAGAAGATTCTTATAAACCCATCTAATATCGGAGACCTGCAAGGCTCTCAGTTGCTAAGCGATTTGTCCGCACCTTACGTTGCCCCGAAAGCGAATAAAGAAGCGACTCGAGACCAAAGTAGAGCATCAAAGTCGAGCGAGCTAGCGTGAAGGCGAGAGCAGGTTGTTGTCCTGCTTGCTACTGAAGGAAACATTAGAAGCAGCCAGACACATCTGATGGATTAAGAGATGGTTGAGGGTGTCAGCGCGGGTTGGTGTTGAAGCCAAAAGAAGAACGAGACCATCAGGCCTGACTGGTGAGGAAATCTAACAAGGGGTGGGGGAGAGGGAAGATGTGAGAGAAAAAGGGGGTGTCAGCAGTAAACCTTTTTCGCCTACCTGCCCCGCTGTATATAGCAAGCAAGGCTAGCGACTAATGATACCAACCGAAAATCGTAAGTGTTTGTAAATCTGTTGTTCATGGTTGTTATTCATGGCTGAGATACTGACCAAACAGACCCACACGGGAGAACGACTCGGATCCTCGAACAAAGCCTTGGATTCAGAAGCCTGATCGCAAGGTAGCAGTGTCAGGCGGAAAATGCATCTGTCAGCGGCGCCCATGCATCAAAGCCTTCAAATTTGACGTGCAAATGCAGGGTTTCCCAAACTAACAGGTCGAGATATCGCTCTCAATGGTTTACTGTAGCTGGATACAGCGTGAGGCCACACGTTTTCCCCTTTTCTGGTGACTGGAACATTAGCAGCTCAAACTAACACACCCTTCCTACAAGGTCTATAGCTGTAACACCGACTGAGTGGCTGACTAATTGGTTGTGCATCAAGTCGCTGAATAAAATCGCCTAAAATAGGGCAGAAATGAATTTCGAATGGAGAAAATCCCAGGTGAGTGTGTGGATGAATGATACTTCTGTTAGTCCTAGCTTCAGATGATAACTGCACATGTTGGTTTTGACGCCAATAAGGATAGTTAGGATGTTATGGGCTCGTAGATAATGTTTTGAAACCCTGTTGTCCCTTGGTTCCTTGTTCTACCTACTACGGTATATCAAAGAGTACGACATATTGAGACGGTCTTTGTATGGGGTGAATGGAAAATCTCTACACCTTTATTTACAGAGATCATGGAGTTTTCCATAAGCTGCAGTATGCATGCTACGGAAGCACAAGGGGACAGTGATACTCCGAAGGCAGCGATTCACAACGAGTTCCGTGGATTAAAAACAGAAAGTCCATGACCCTAAACCCAGTGGGCATGGTTGTACATCGCCAATACTTACATGTAGATGAACCAAAATGGAAGGCACTGAATATGACACAGACAAAGCCGGAAACGTCGTGATGCTGCGAGGAGCGCCGACCTAAAAAGGGCCACCTTGATTGGCTCACATTCTGACCAATGAGTGCATGCCTGTGTATGGTCCATAGACACCACGTGACACGCCCATGCAAACAATATGCGTTCGGTTACTCAGAGCGGCTCGCCTCCGGAGCGGGATTGGTCAGGATCCAGAGCATGAGCTTATGGGTCCTTTACGACCGCCTATAGGGCGCGGAACCCAAGTTTAGAGCGGCGAACAGCTCTCCGCTTGTAAAGATGCGAAGCGCTCAGACGAATTTAGTGTGTCTATATTCAGCTTGATCTAGAGCTGTCCGAAATATCATAATCACATTTGAGCCATGAACCCTTTCTGAATGACGGACTTCACTGCAGGTCCGATGTATACACATATAAGTGCAATAATGGTCTATCCTTAGGGGTACAATGCTCGCACCTTCAAAAACTAAGTGACGGGAGTGAAAAATTCTATGCCAAAATGCTTCAGCTTGTTGTATGTATGATCAAACCAGGAAAGATCGTAATATGCTCTCGTTTTGTCACGATTTTTCGAAATTGTTCCTCCCTCTAAATTTTTGGTGCGCATTAGACTTCGAACTTGCTGTGCTATGGCGTCGGAAGTGGCTTCACACACATTGGTTGAGAAATCGAGAGCTGTATTCTTTTTTCGCTCCGTTTCAGAGGACAAACGGACAATATAAACGGAAAGTCGAGAAATTCAAAGAAGCGGTTAGCTGATCGTGTTTTCTAATATGAAACAGCAGTCGAAGCACTGGTTGTCCAGTGCGTTTTTTCTAAGGAAGCAGGTTAATAATCTCCCTGACATCTCCCATTATCTCGAACAAAACCATAAAGTTTCTAAGTTTCGTACAATATGCTTCCGGTAAATCCACGGCCAACCGGGGAGAGGTTGGGAACCACGATGCCCTGTGACGTGTGGCATGCTGCCTTACGCTGTGCGGCAGCTTGTGGCCGACGAATTTGGCAAGTATCAAGTGACGATCATCGTCATCGACAAGTTACCGACACAAAGGTGGATAGCGAGAGTGGTGTTCGGCTGCGATAAACTGTTGTGCTAATTCCATATTAGAAGAGCTGTCGGAAAGCACTACGTATATTATAACATCCCTATACTTTGGTCACAGACACTGCAAGTAGTCAACGCATACTCCTCCGTATGGTGTGCCTGGACAGTGCCGTACAATAAGATTTTCCATTATCATATTACTAGCACATAGATTCCGACAAGATCCGCAAATACTACATCGCACGGACCCGCGATCTGTCCTTTATCTAACGGCCCGCTCGTTGTACGTTACCCTTGAATGGGCATTCCACGCACAATCCCGTATGGTGATGTGACCGAAAACCGTCCGCAGAATGCCGACTAAAATACCGGTGCACCACTCAGACACACCGAAGCAACAGTTATTACGGCACGTCCCGTGGCTTGTGCCGGAATATGAGATACACAAGTCATATCACTTAGACCGACGGGAAACCCTGGAGTGTTACGGCTACGTCCGGAACGTTTTCTCTCAAATGACTACGTACGCACTTTCCCTCGCTTTGATGGAATCGGGACAGAGAACCCCAAATCCTCACTATCGTGCCTTTGGAACAAACGAGGTGAGGTCAATCTACACTAACCAACTTATGGTTCCTGGTGCTCAGCTGCTACAAGATGGTTGACACCTGTGTTAGAGAACGTACATGTCCCTTTACCAGGCAATGTAGTCGCCAAGCTTTCATTCGTTCTCAGCATTTAGAGACTACTCGGTTTCAAGCAGTTTGAAATATTCGCTATGGATATCTTATTAAGTTGCTTTCACATCCACCCATAGCGGCGGTCTGATTACAACCAACTGGGACAGGATGTACCTCTTACACCTTTTGCCACCCAACGGCCGACATATTTGGATGGCCTGCATAGATAACTTAATCGTGCAGTGGATGAGCTAAAGGGGCTGGAACCAAGGAGGTTCACGGCCATCATCAGGCAGTTAACTGTTCAGTTGCAAATCCTGCTGCGCCAAGCCTCGACATCTGCGATTGGCGATCCGCCATTGGTGGTCTTGTGTAATCTACCTGGATCCATGTTGTAGTCAAGGGACATAGACATGGATTTTGTCTGCTTTGAGAAAGGCTGAATAGTACCAGCGACAGCTGGTGTGAGTGTATTAAGTGTAGTACCACGTCGACTTCTGTTGCGTTGAACATTGCTGTGGTGTGTGCCATTCAAGTTGTCCAAAACGTGAGTCCGCAAACGAAGAATTTATTTTCGGTCGTATTAATTAAAATGTTTATTCTCAACTTCCGGGTGGCTTGCCGTTGGGCATGATCATAAGGTTATAGTCAGGAAAGAAACATGACTGGCGGGGATTGTGTACAGGGGTTCTTGGGAAAATTGACAGCATCATGAGCAGCGGGCTATATCCGAAATAGATGTGGTCACCACTAAACTGGTACGGGCAAGAAAGCACAGTTGCCTCTTTTGGAGAGAATATCGAGCAAAATCAGATCGGTAGGATATGAAGGTAGCGAGAGAAAACAAAGTGGGGGAGGGCAAGACAAGAGGCTCCTGTCTGATATATGACAGAAAAGTGTGATTTGCGGAAAATGCGCAACCAGAACATCGGATCTGATGAAGTAGCAGAGTTGGAGTCATCCAGCCGACAGAATGGAGCTAAAACGTAACGCCACCGATGGGGGCCGCTCAGTATTCGCACAATGGAAGCTACGGCATTTTCGGGCTT